>NC_088869.1:26886035-27042343 GCF_032884065.1 Artemia franciscana | reverse complement strand
GGTCCCCACGATTCTACAAGTAAAACTTTATGCCCTATATATAAAAAACGAGCACTAACACTCCAAATAGCAACAGAAAAAAATATACCTTACCCATTGTGTGCAGGAATGGAAGCAAATCAAGCTCAATCACAGCTGACCGAAAACTCTATGAAACCACTCAACCCTCTCACCCGCAGACCAACCATTCCACCAAAAGCATCAAGCACCCCCCAATAAGACTCCTTCCTCAAAACAACCCAGCTCACACTCCTATAAGAGAGATTCACGCTGGACAAACCATCTAGCCTCTGCAAGTAATAATAGAAGATCAGAATGGCCACCTCTCCCAAGTAGAAATGAATCAGAAGTATTATCGGGAATTAATTTAATTATCAACAAAAAGTCGGATGAAAATCTAAATGAATTAACTCCTAACATGTGCATTTCTATATTAAATTCTAATGTAGTACATTCAATGAACCTACAACAACCACAAAAAGCAAAAAATCATAAGCGAATTGGCAAGATTGTACCTACCCAATCACATGCATGTCCAAGCAAAAATAGATCTTGCTCTACTCCTAGCAAAGCTAAACATTGATACACAGAAATATGAAAATACAAAGCAGCATATCTCAATACTTCAGTGGAATGTAAGATCACTTTCAGAAAATAAGTTAAATGAACTTTTATCTTTTATGAATAATAATTCCATTGATATTATTTGCCTTCAGGAAACGGTTTTGACTAATAACCAACAAACAGAGTCTCCAGGATATACAATCTTGAGACAGGATAGGTCTTCACAGAGAAAAGGAGGTGGCGTAGTTATAATTTTAAATAATAATATTAAATTTTGTGGTATTAATTTCCTAGATTTCTCAAATGATGTTGATGTTATTGATGTATCAATGTCTAGATAAATAATACAAAAACAGACATATTAAGCCTTTATAACCCTAATGGCCAGACTACAGATGCCATGGATTTTTTCACTTATATAGCTAATTCTAATGTGTTAAAAAACATAATCATCAGCGGGGATTTTAATGCCCACAGTCTTCTGTGGGGGGACAAGCCAGCAAATAAAGCTGGTAAGCTGATTGAAAGATTGATTTCAAATAATGTCGATTTAGCAATTGCTACCCCTCCTAATCTAAATACATATTATAACCCCAAAAGTGGGAAATGCTCAACTATTGACCTACAAATTGTGTCAATAAATATACTGAATAAAATTTCTATAAAGAAAATTGAAAATTTATGCAATAGTATCCTCTTTAAATGAACCAGCTAAAATTCTCCCACATATCCCTAAATATGTCAACACTAAAGCATATTGGACCATATTTAGAAACAAGCTTAATGATGAAATTCTAAGTTTTACCCAGAATTCACATACCTCAGTTATAACAGCTGACACACATGCTGAAGTTATGACATCTATACTAACAATTACAGCCAATCATGCTATACCCAAAACATCACCTAGGAAAGCAATCCCTAAACACACCCCTAAAGCATGGTGGACAAAAGATTGCCAAATTATTTGGAGAATAAAAAATGTAACTAGGAAAACATACCTAAAAAACCATCCCCTTTTACATATTTAAGTAAATTACAAGCAGAGGCTAATCTCAAGAGAACAATAATTAATGCTAAATATAATTATTGGAATAATTTTGCAAACAGTCTTTCCAGAGAAACATGTGAGCCAATCATACATAAACTTATAAGCAAAATCTGTGGGAAAAGAACACCCCCCAGCCCACTTCTGTATGAACTAATACATGAGAATACTCACTATGACAATGACATTGAAAAGACAAAATTACTTACTACCCTTTTCTCAAAAAAGCTAAGATTTAAAAATAAAAATTTCACTGCTCAAATCTTGACAAATCCAATTTACCAGCTCCGACCAGGAACAGAGTATATAAACCGCCCCTTCTCAATAAATGAATTGAATAATGCAATATAACATATCAAGGCCAATGCTACAAGTAGCTATGATAATATACACCCTACATGGATAAAGAATCTTACCGCTTTGTATAAGCAGGAGCTCCTAAATTGCTATAGCCATGCAGGCCACATCCACAGTCCCTAATATCTAGAAATGTTCATCTATCCTAACAATTTTAAATAAAAATAAACCTAAACATGACCCCGAGTCATATAGATCTATAATGATTACTCTTGTGCTGGGAAAAGTAATGGAGAAAATGATTTACCATCGACTGTTATGGTTTATTGATAAGAATAATCTGATACCACATTCTTAAACTGGCTTCAGGAAACACCACTGCTCAACAGATCCTTTCATATTGTTAAAAAATGCAATAAATGAATCACTATCAAAAAATAATGTCCTAACTGCTGCATTCCAAGACTTTGAAGGAGCATATGACAATGTTGACCACCAGATTCTTTTAGTTAAACTTGCAAATCTTGGACTACCCCCCAAACTTGTATCCTTCATAGAATCTTTCATAGAAAACTGAAGTTTCATTGTTTGTGTAGGTTCAGCCTATTCACCCAAAACTTCAATAACCAAAGGTCTTCCACAGGGTGTAGTTCTGAGCTGCCTCCTCTTTCCCCTATTTCTCTGGCTCATGAACCTCCCACATACCAATCTACAGTATGCTGATGATCTGGTATTATGGGCAACCGGCAACACCTTTGAGATTGCACATTCAAAGTTGCAAAATGCACTTTTCCAACTTGAAAAGTTTTCTCAAAAGTCCAATTTACCTATTGCACCCACAAAGTCCAAAATTATCCAATTCCACCATAAGCGAAATAATCCTAATGCAAGGCTAACACTAAATGGAATACTTATTTCAGAGGGCAATCAAATTAATTATCTAAGCCTCATACTGGACCAAAAACTAAACTTCCACCTTCAAATCACAAACACAATAAAAAAAATGCTATAGAATAATAAGAATAGTAAAAAGACTACTAGCCACACCTTGGGGCTGTAATGAGAAAACACTAATCCAATTTTATAAATCACATATAAGACCCCATATTAATAAATAATAAATAATAATAATAAATATATTGGAAAAACCCGTCACAATTGAACAAAAGACGGATAAAAAACAAAAGAGAAGAAAACGCACATACAAAACACAACGAAACTTCTTGAAATGAAAATAATCACGAAGGAACTATAATACTGATTATGGCCTCATAGTTTATGGTGCTTGTGCTAAGACCCAGATGCAAAAATTGACAACACAATATGATATAATTCGTCTCATATTTGGTCTTAGGAAACCAACAAATACTAAGTTTCTGCTTACTGAGAGTGGACTATCACCAATAAATGAAAGAAGAAGATCTCTTCTAATTAATTACCTTACAAAAATTGAAGCCAATGATTCTCATACCCTGACTAACTGGTTAAGAAAGTCATCTATGTTTAGAGACATTGCAAATAAATATGCAAATACCTAGAAGAAGTTCCCAGTAACAGTAAAATCTATTGCACCCACATTGCCCCCCCCCCCATGGAGTTGGTCAATCCCCACAATAGAAACTGATTTCTCAAAGTGGACCAAAGAACTTACCCTCACTGCTTTTATACAGAAAATTTTTCTGAGCTCAATACTGTTGCATATAAAAACCATTTCCAAATTTTTTTTGATGGGTCCGAAATGAATGAGAAAGTGGCAAGCGGAGCGTTTATTCCAACCCATAACATTGCTTTAGGCGAGCGATTACACAAAAATATACATCTGTAATATCTGCCGAAATAAATGCCATAATCATGGCATTAGAGCTCCTCATGGTTAATGAATATATGACTGTTAATTTTGAAAATATTATAATATATTCTGACTCTTTATCAAGCCTTGAGCTGCTTTCTTCAGCTTTTTGGTATAAGATGGATTTTGACACATTTCTTTGTCTTAGGATTATTGATATTCTCGCTTCAAGAGGTATTTTAACTCATCTCCAGTATATCCCAAGCCACTCGGGTATCATAGGTAACCATAAGGCAGATGAAATAGCAAAAAATGCTTTAATACTCCTTATGCAAAAAATACTCTTAGTATCAAAAGATTTACTGCAAGAAATCTGAGCAGAAAAAAGATAAATAAGATAAACCAACTCTGTAGCTCTGTTCAGGTCACAGAGTGAGTCGAAAGGAAAAGGGCTGAATAGTCTCGACTGAAAAGCCCCGCCTGCTGAAAAAGAAAGAGAATCGGTTCCATGTTGGGATACTTGGAAGACATGGTTTGAGGGGTGGGTGAATCTTTAATTTCTTTGAAATTCCAAACTAGTTGGTTGTTAGTACAGGATATATTATCGGAAGGCTGGCAGATGTTGGTTCTAGCTAGTTTCTCCAAGGTTTCATGACGAGTGGTTGGTATGAGGGGGGAGGGGCATTGGCTGATTTAAGACAAGTGGTTTGAGCTTCAAGCTCATAAGCAGGACTGTAAATTGTTGTCTTTGGCAACCATGTTTTGACAGAGGTGGAATTTTTCGCTCCCCGTTTTTGAAATTCGCAGTTCAGTATTGGAACGTAGCTTTTCCCTTCTGTGGGAAGTGAAATGCACATTAGGACAACAGTGCATGAAACAAAGGCCATGAGCAATTTTTTTACACTGAGATCTGTGAGGCAGAGTACAACACTCATCACGGCAGATGCCTTTGAAATAATCCACACAATTATAGAGAAACGTGCAACTCTCTGCCTTTCTACAGCCTCACCTTATGTGAAATCTGCAGACACATCGTTCAGGAATATGATCGGTTGTAAGACCCTCTTCATCTGTATGCAGAGACTGAGAATACTGTAGGTTGGTTTGTGCGGTTTGACTAGTAACGAAGTTACTGCATTGAATAGATACATTATTACTGAGAACTTTAGAGCTGGTTATATTACCCTGGTTTAAGCACTTCTCCCAGGTAAAAAGAAAGAAACGTCCCTAGGGTTTCTGCAGAGCAAGGACTATGTCTGCATCGATTGCAGTGCAGGCCGCATGCATGCAGTGTAAACAAATATGACAATCAAACGAAGGGCTGTCTTTTGTCAGTTTGTCACATAAGAGGCAGCTCAGATCAGGACCTGAGCAGTCATTTCTTTCCTCAGTGATATTTTCTATAGTATCCATAAATCTCAGTGCATCACCAGGAGTGCCTGGAGATTTAGATGACAAGTTTTCTATTGGGAAGATAGTGCTCTTTTTAAGTTGATCCTGGATTTTTTTAGTTATTACTTAGCTGTTTTGGATTATTATTTTTCAACCTCAGTTTTTTCAGAGTAAAGGTTTTTTGGGAATTTTTTTGTGTACAAATTACACACACAAAGATTTTCTTCAAGTCATTAGAGTAGTTAGTTCTTCCACAATTTAAATGAGACCATTTATTACATTTGATACACTGCACGCCACCTGTTTTGCTTGCAATTCTTTTTAAACAGATACGGACACTGTTCCAGATCCATAATAAATATTGCTACTGAGTACACTGAGTTCAAATTGCAAAAATGTCAATAGTAAATAAATCAAAACAATCGGATGTTAAATGACTCTAGGGAAATCATTCAGGTTAAGTCTTAATCAAAGAAGAAAAATAATCCACTTATTCAAATTATAATCCGTTGGTTACTGAATTGAATATCAGCTGTAGGTTGGGTAGAGACTATAATCCCTTAGTAATAGGTTATATCCAAAAAAAGGCCTCACACCATGAACTCTGAATGAAGACATAATCACATTATGGTATTTAAAGATTTAAATACAAAATTTAGTATTTATATAGAAATAATGTATCTCAACAATGAAGATTTTTCATGAACTGGAAGATTGTTAATAAATTCCTCATGCAACATTAGCAATTCCAAGATCCAATTTTGTTTCAGATAAGCTCATAGCTCTGCCAAAATAAGACCAAAAAAGTTTTTGCTCCAGTTCTAAATTTGCTATCAATTGGTATAAACATTTTTGGAAAAAAACAAGAGTCTTTAAGTTATTTAACTGTCTACATCTAGTTAGTCTATTCTCAATTACTTTTAATATTACTGAAAATTCTATTCTTCTCAGCCCCAAGAATTGGATAGGAAATAAAATAAAACATGATTAATGGATAATCCTTATATTGCTCCAAGCTACAATTTAAGGTAATTTTAAGGTATGATATTTGTTTAAAAAATCATTACCAGAAGCCCTGAAAGGGATGAATTTGGGGCTAAAAAGGAACAAAATAATAAACTTCGAAAGGCTAAAGGATGCTATTACAAAAAAAGAATGAATAGTTTTTTCATTGATGTAATTTTTTAAAGTTAAAACTTTTGACACATCTAGCAAATTGGTTTCCTCCTAATTTTTCTGTGATAGCTTTTTGGCCCTATTAAGGCCAAAAGTGTTACTTTGCAGGACATAATCCCAGAATTCAGCAGTTTACTGTTGACACAATATTTTTCTTACCTAAGAAGTGGAGTAGAAATTCAAACATATTTAAAAATTGTTCCTCTTCCAATAATCTACAACCACATGTTTGATATAATCAATGATTGTAAAAATACAGTCCATTTTCTTTTTTTTCTTTATATAGAGCAGCTAGAAACCTGTTTGTGATGATCATATATCTTAAATTTTATTGTATAGTTTACCTTGTTTATGTTTTATACATGAATGATAACCTGGATGAGCATACTGTCTTTTGATGTAATTTTGAATCCCCCTGAAAGTTTCAAATTAATTTCTTGTCTTTTGATGTAGTTTTATATCCCCCTCAACATACCATGACAGTTTCAAATTAACTTCCTTAACCATTTTTGAAATATTGTGCATATGTCTTTGGTGACACCACAGGTGCACTTAGTGAGTTTTGATTTAGTTAAAAATCCCCCACAACATTCCCTGAAAGTTTCAATTTAATATCATTAGCCCTTTCCAACAAGCAAAACCTATATGTTAACAATGGATGACTTGCATAAATTACAGCCCCTACCCTGAGGGCTGTTTGGGGTCAAATCATCCATAGAAGCATAGTTATCGGACCTCTTTTTGAACAAATTACCTATTTCAAAATTTTCTCAGACATCTTTGAGGCTTGATTGGGGGCCTGAAGAATAAAATATGTAAGAGGGGGGCTGGTCACCCTCCAATTTCTTTAGTCTCTTGAAAGGCATTAAAACTTTCAATTTCAAAACAAATAACTCCTCTCCAAAGTTTCTAAAGTGACTTATTCTGCAAAAAGTGACCAGAAGAAAAAACAATACATATTAGAGCCATATGTGATGCTAATCATTTCCTTCGTGGATTCCCTTCCCCCCAAAAGGGACACTTATCCCTTATTATTTACCAGTAGAAATGTGTTTAAATAAATGGTTAAAAACAATCATAGATACTTACTGTATCACACTCATTATAAGTGTAGTTTTTTGCTTTACCTCTATCTCTCCCTGACAGACTGACATACAAAACAATATATATTTACACCATGTCTTATAGTGCAAATCTTTTCTTCTTTATTTATTTAAAACAAACACAAATCAATCAACAGGAAGAGAAGAGTGGCACAATTATAAAATGTAAAATGAATAAATAGTGGTTCATATATTTATCCATAAGAGAGGGGCAAGGGCAAAGTGATGCCCTCATAATCTAATGATTATGTCTTTGAGGATGAGTTAATCCCCGAAGTCCCCGGGGGAAGTGCTGCAAGTTGTGAACTTTACCTATTGTTTACATATAGTATTGGTTATTGGGAAGTGTACAGACATTTTCAGGGGGGATTTTTTCTAGTCGTGGGGGGGCAGGGGAGAAGATTACTTGGGAGGATATTTCCGTGGAGGAGCTTTTCATGGGGAAGAAAATTTTCTATGAAGGGGCTGCCGGATTCCCCAGCATTATTTAAAAACGATCAGAAATTAGATAAAAAAAACCTGTTTTTTCAACTGAACGTAAGGAGCAACACTAAAACTTAAAACGAACAAAAATTATTACGCATAAAAGGGTGTTCGCCCCCTCGTCAATACCTCGCTCTGTACGGTAAAGGTTGTTTTTAATACTTTCAGAAGAGTTATTTATTCTAACTAAATCCTTTGTGATTCAGCGGCCATTCATAATAAATTGGAACAAAATTTGAACTTTAGCATAGAGAGCGAGGTATTGACGAGGGGCGACTCCTCTCATATACGTAATAAAAATATATGAATATAGAAGTTCGTTGCGTAAGTTAATTCGTAAGTTATGTATATTTATTACCAATAAAAACGTTCTTAAATAAACTTAAAAGTTCTAGTGCCCTTTTTAAGCGACCAAAAATTTAGAGGGCGACTAGGTCTCCTCCCCCGCCCCTTTTTATCAAAATTGGCCGATCAACATTTTGAGATACCCACTTTGCTCAGCATAGTTCAAAGGCCAAATAAATACGCCCTTGAAGATATCATGCCCCCCCCCCATAGCCCCTGGAGAAAGTTCATTAAGTTACAAAATTTGCCCATTGTTTACGTATAGTATTTGTTATTCGGAAGTATGCATATATTTTTTGGGTGGGGCGAATTTTCTACTGGTGGGATTTTCAACAGGGATAATTTCCATGGGGAGGGAAGTTTCCAGGGTGTGAATTTTTCACGGAAAATTCTACACCGGCATAATTTTCCAGAATTTCTTTACAAAATGTCCTACTTTCTCTTTGTAAACTCAATTTTGTGCCTGGAGATATTATGGGTATTGTTCGGGGTAAATCAAACAGTTTGTGGTAACGAACTGTAAGTAAGGAGCGATTTGGCTCAATAGTAACCGGAACTCTAAAAAACTAAATTTTGACATTAATAGATATATCAGGAGAATCAGCTTATGATGCTGATTCAAAATATATATAATTTGTCAATTTAGTGTTGCATATTAAAAGTTAAGAGCCTGAGAAAATTCGTCTAATTTTTGAAATAGGAGGGAAGCACCCCATAAAATTCAACGAATCTTAATGAAACTCACGTCATCCGATTTGGCGTACCAGAAACCCCTACAGTAAAGTTTTTAAGTTCCTGTATATAGAAATGTGGAATTTTGCTATTGTTGCCAGAAGACAGATCATGAATGCTTCTTGATTAATTTATTTTTTCCAGGGAGGATTGAATTGAAATAACACCTAGAAGATTGGGAGAGGGTATATTTGAACGGAAATTAGAAATTCCCTTTTTAAGCGACCAAAAAGACTGGTGGGTAACTGACCCCTGTCCACGCCCCTTTTTCCCCAAGTTATCTGATCAAAATTTTGAGATAGTCATTCTGTTCAGTATAGTTGAAAGATCAAATAATTAAGTCTTTAGGGGTAAAACGACCCCACAGAGTCTGTGGGGAGAGGCCTCTAAGCTATGAAATTTGCCCATTGCTTACGTAAAGTATTTGTTATTGGGATCAATGCAGACATTTTTTGATGAGGGGATGTTGTTCTTGGGGTGGATTTCCATAGGGAGGATCTTCTTTGGTGAGGGAACTTTCTTGGGTTGAATTTTCCAGGGGGACTTTTTCTTTTTAACTGTCTTATATTCTCTTTGCCAAATCAAGTTTTCATGTGGAGATGTTCTGTGGGAATTACCAATGGTTATTTCTCACCTGTTTTAGTTTCCAGAAAAAAATTCAACGGAAGGGGGTATATCCAGAGTGATTGAGAAACCGATTAGAAATTAAAATCCTTTTACAAATGAAAGTATGATGAAATTAACTGTCATAATTAAACGCTATCGGCCCTATTTAATGATCAGTATCCTTTAAAATGGTGTTGGATGTTGCCTCTTCCCGGTTTATCCTAACGCTCATCATAATTCTATTTTCTGTTCGATCGTGTTTAAAATTTTCAGTTGCTCACGAAGGCAAGTAAGCAAACAAACGATAAAAGTCATTAATCAGAATTATCCCGTTTTTTACCTTTATTTTTAGTGTAATTCGTGTGCTCTTATTTTCTTAATGGATTTACTATCCCCCGTCCCAAACTTTCACCTTAAACATTTTCCCGTTTACCTGCCAAAACAATCGTTTTTCTCATAGACAATTTCTTAGATCCCCTAATTCAAATAGCAAATGAATATGAACATAACTAGAATAAAAAAAAATTCCAGGAAACAAAGTGAAATTATAGTTCAAAAATAAATTTTAAAGTTTGAGTTTGATGTCATACTTTCCCTTTACTAATTTTTTTTTAAACATCTTGCTGTTATTGTCTCTGTTTATTTGTGTTTTTCCACTTACTTGGTTCAAAGCTGAGCTTGTTCCACCGCTTGTGGCATACTTCTCCCACTCAATGCATCTTACGGAACGTTTGACACACTTTGTACGATGTAAGACACGTTTCCACAGTGCTTAGTGCGCACCATCTGGTGTATATGCTTTTTTGCTTTGTTTTTCCAACCGGGCAGACCATGGGATCTGGATAAAAAAAATTGTTTTGAATTGCTTTATTTCTAACAGCATGGAAGATGTTGTTGTCCACTTTAAATATTACTGTTAGCCAAACTTACTCTGCCTGATTTAATCAGTAACCAATTAAATGGACATCATAATAAGAAAAAGAAATGGTGTCATTATCCAAGATAAAAGTCTTGTAGTTGCCAACTTCTCAGGAAGTATTTAGGATACACTGTTTTAGAGTGGTTATGTCTAGCTGTGTAGTCAGGTTGACGTCCTTTAATTTTAGGTCGTAATTCCTCCTCGTGTGTCTTCCTTTCTCGAAATAGCCTCAAAATGACAAAAAGCCAAAATTGATCAGATTGAGTTACGTTTCGATAAATATAAATTAATAACATGACTAACGACATTCCCTTGGAAGACTGAATAAAATTGACAGAGTGTAGGTTTTTTTTTTTTTTTAATAGACTCTAGCTGAAAATTGTCTAAATTAATACTGATTCAGAAGGAAAATTGTGCAGCGGGAATAATGTTTTTGTTCTGGTTTTGTTTTTTCATATTTTAGTTTATTTTCAATCGAAGGGTTTAACTTATGCAGCCATTATGGAAGGTGTGGACCTCCGGCCGGATTGATGCTGGACAGTTGCATGAAATTCCTGCCTCGGGTCAGAAAGTACGGTTTTCCAGAACCAACAGTGGGTGAGCTGAAGTGGAGTTTTAGAGTCTATGCTAGAGAAGACTGTCTGAGATTGTTCCGCCGAATTGGGTTGTTGACTATCTAAATTGTTCTGTTCATCAGATTAAAGATAGTTTCAATTCTAAAATTGCCTAAGACATGCGATGGCGCCCTAGCCCAGTTGCTAAAAGGTTTTATTTGAATAACAAATCGAAAAATTTATAGATCTAAAACGCTTTTTTTAACGCTAATCAATAATCATTGAAGAGCTGACGGATTTTTTATAGCCCCCCGTTCCTTCCACGTGAAATTTTGGCAAAAAATTGGCAAATTGCAACTTTTTAAACTAAAATCACGCAATGATTTTCAATTTGCATGATTGAATAGCTAAAGCGAGCTTGTGGCACATGCATCCTCCCCCATACTCATCTTACTGATAACTTCTTAGCACAGATACAGGCATGTTGCACCTTGTTTGAAGCAGAATCATGTATGGATTTTCAATCTATTTGACCCCAGGACCAAGTCTGGTCTGGCACCGCATATCTGACATAGGTCACGACCAGCCTTAAAATTAAACCGCAGGGATAATCAGGGGTAAACCTCCAATATTTTTATTGGGGGGGGGAGAGGGGTCAATATTCGGATAGTCAAGGGGCATGGGACATATAATGATTTTTCTCCACATTATTGGGGGGCAACTGCCCCCCCTGCCCCGTAAAAGATGTTCCTGGAGATGATGCACCTCCTTTGTAAATGAAGAAAACCAAAAATTTTCAATTAACATTGAAAGGAAGCATAAAGTGGGGGAATGGCCCGTCAGCCCCACCTCCCCTCAGATTCCACCAAACATTTTACTTTTTTTGCAAAAAGCCTGGTATGTTGCACCTTGTTTGGAGTAGAATCATGCAGGGATTTTTATTTTATATTATTGAAGGTATAAAGTGCTCCAGCATCTCCTGACACTCCCGTCACTAACTTCTTAGCAGAAAGATATGCACGTTGCAACCTGTCTGAACCGGAATCATGCAAGGATTTTTAATTTGTATAATTAGAGAACAAAGTAGGTGAAAGACCTTGCAATACTATGCCAGTCCTTCCACTGTCAAATTTTAGCACAAAGTTAGGCAGATCACAGTTTTTTGGTTTTTTTTTTAAGGAACAATGTAATGAATTTCAGTTCGAATGCTTGAAGGACAAAAGAAGGATCATGCTCCTACATCCACTCTCCACTGTTAATCCATCCACCAGCTTTTTAGTATAAAGGTGGGAATGTTTCATCTTTTTCAAAGCCCGAATAATATAAGGATTTTAAAATAAGGATAATAAGAGAAAAATACGGAGTCATGAGTACCCCAGCATCCTTTCTCCTTGCTTCTTTTGCAAAAAGACAAGTATCTTGTTCCTTGCTTAAAATTCACGTTAGTGAAAGCATAAAGAGGGCCCATGGCCCGTTCAATATCATGTCACCCATCCTACCACCAACTTATTCCCAGACGGCTAAAAATGTTGCACCTCGTTAGAACTGGAATAAAAAAAGGTATTTTCAATCAACATGTATAGAAAACTAAAGTGGGCAACTGGCTCCTCCAATTATCCAGCTAACTTCTTATGACCAATGTAAGCATGTTACACCGTGTTTGAACCAGAATTATGCAAAAACTTCTAATCTATGTGACTAGAGAACCATAGTGAGCCTATTGCCCCTCCAGCATTTCACACACCTCTCACTCCCAACTGTTTAGTAGAAAGATAGGCACATTAAATCACATGGAAAGGTAAAATTACTTTCAAACTGTATGGTTTGAGGCACATAGAAACCCCATGGCCCTTCCAAAAGCCCATATTCTCCCAACCAAATTTTAAGCAAACAGGTAGACATGCTCCATCCTGTTTGAGGTGAAATCAAGCAAGAAATTTCTATTTGCATACATAGAAGCGCAGACTGGGACTTTATATCCTTCAACATCATCCCTCCTTCTTCCTTGCAATGTGCAAATTTTGCCAAAACCGTGTGGGTATTCCGCCATTTTAAAAGGGATCACACGAGGATTTCCATTGTACATTATTGAAGAACCCAAGTGAAGTAGAAAGCTGGCCCTTCAGCTCCCCATCTCAATCCACTTCCACCTCCAAATGGAAATCTAGGCAACTTAAAAACACCACCTCCTTGCACCATAAGATATTTCTTATCTTCATGATCTCAGACACAAAGTGGGCAAGTTGACTCTCCGAAACCACCTTCTATAGCCAACTTTTCAGTAAAGAGGAGGTTAGACACTGATTTTGTCTCTGATCGACTTGAAATTTATGGGTAAGTACCCAATGCCAATGAGAAATGAGAATGATGATTTTCAGCGATGTATACCCCTTCTCCGACCTCCAATCAGCTTTTAAACTTATGGGACAAATGACTTAAAACAAGGAGGCGAATCAGATGAAGTTTCAGACGCACCCACCATTTCTGTGCCCGTTCTACCTTCTGTTCTAAAGTGTGGGTATTAACTGGGAATTTGATAAGAAGGTAACTTTAGCCAAGAACACGCTAGTTAACAAAGTTAGTCCATTTAACTTTACGGCCAAAGCACTAGCAGGCTTTGAATTCCGTAGTTTAGGGATGTATCCGCTATCACAAAGAACAGTTTGTTATCAAGAATTGTGAAGATTGATCCTCTTCGGGACGAGGGGGGATATACTTATGCTAACTGGTCTGTCTTTTTATTCTTTTCCAATAAATCTATAAGTAGGAAGATTTGTCATAATGCAAAGGGCTATTCAATGATACGAATAATAAATCAAAGAACATTTGGTTTGGCAACTACTGGTACTGCACTTATATGGGAATCAGTATGTGGCCAAACAGTTCTTGGTAAAGAACTGTTACTCTAAGAGTCTCGATAACAATAGATGCACCAAAAGAATTGAATTTTGATGCTTGTTCAAAATATATAAAGTTCATCAAGCACATTGTTACCCATCAAAAGTTGCGATCCTGAGGAAATTCGCCCAACTTTCGAAAAAGGGGTAAGCATCCCCGAAAAAATCAAGCGATCTTAATGAAAATCGTACCGACAGATTCAGCGGACCCTACTACATAGATTTTCAAGCTCTCATATGCAAAATTAGGGAATTTTACATTTTTTACCAGAAGAAAAAATCACGGATGTGTGTTTACATGTTTTTATTTATTTGTTTTTTCCAGGTGATCATGTAGAACCAATAATCCTAGAAGATCAGGAGAGGGCTTATTTGATTTGAAATCAAAGGCTCCAGTACCTTTTTATGTGATCAAAAATATTGAAAGGCAGCTAGCCCCCCTCCCACACCCCTTTTTTCCCAAGGTATCCCGATCAAAATTTCGAGATAGCCATTTAGTTCAACATAGTCGAAAGATCTTGTAGCTATGTCTTTGAGGATGACTTGGCCCCCAAGTGTTCCACGGGGAAGGACTTCAAGCTATGAACCTTGTCCATTGTTTACATATAGTATTGGTTATTGGGAAGTATACAGATACTTTTTTTGGGAGGAAAAAGGTTACGTGGGAGGATCTTTCCATGAAGGACTTTTTCGTAGGAGAAGTAAATTTTTAACGGAGGGAGAGCCGGATTTTGCGGCGTGATCAGCAATTTAATAAAAACAAGTTTTTCTCATCTGGAAGCAAGGAGAAAAATTAAGACTTAAAAAGAACAGACATTATTACATATATGAGAGAGCTGCCTCCTCCTTAATACCTCACTCTTTACGATTAAGTTTTTTTATAACTTTTTTAAAAGCTTATTATTCTATTTAAACGGCCCTCATGTTTCAAGAGTAAACTTAAATAACCAACCTAAATAACATAAATAAAACTTAACAACTTAAATAATTGTAACAAAAAGTCAAATTTTAGCACCAAGAGAAAGGTATTGAGGAGGGGGCAATCCTCTCATATGCATAATAAATTTTGTTTGTTTTAAGTTTTAATGCTGCTCCTTACTTTCAGTGGAAAAACTTGTTTTTTTAAGCATAGAATCAAATTGCTTTCACCATCAGCTGCACATAAAAGAAATTAAGAAGTCTTATATTTTGAGGCAAAGTAACGCAGCCAACTATCGATTTTTGAATTGAAACAAAAAGGGAATAGTTGTGGTAAAAGTCAAAGTCGATGGCCAATTGTAGAAAAAAGCCAAGACAGATTGTCCAATTAAGTGGGCAGCCCAGTCAAGGTTAATTTTACCCCTTAAATTGCCGTTGTTACTGTCTCCCATTTATGCTACACCTCTCCGTGCCTGCATGTCCCTCCACAATGCCGAACTAGAGTCAACCTGTTGGAAGTTCTCCCTGGGGAACACACGCAGGTTGTCTACGGGTTGACTACTTGAAAATTTTCCTCTTATGCATGTCACTCCACAATGCCGAACTAGAGTCAACCTGTTGAGGTTCTAACAGGTTCATTCACGGTGGGGAAAGGGTGAAGCAATATATTGACAAATTTGGCAATCTATTTACAACTGATTACCGCCAAAGAAATGAATATGAATGGAAATAAGAGTCCAATTCAAAGCCTACAAGGGCCTCCTGCAATCTGCCTCGACACTTATGCAAGTGAACTTGCAATTATAGAAACAGTGACATTGGCTGTGCTAGGTTTTATATTATGGGAAAAAACCGCTCCTTAAAACTTAAAGCGTTGGCTGGGTGTCAGGAAACAGAAAACAAAGTAGGTTTTAAGCATACAGCATGTTTCGATTTTGTCCTTTTAAGGATTTTCTCGCCATTTTTTTCTAATGAAAACATTCTTCTTTGGAAATATCATTTTGGGGTTATTAACTACGACATCCAATCGATGGTGGGATTGGCACCGCCTTCAACATTATATTGGACTGGAATTTAAAATGGTTGTTCAATGAGAAAGAATAAAATGTAAAAGAATTATGTTTCCGGAAGCAAAATGACTTATAACATTAAAACTAACAGAGACTAAATTAAACAGGGTTTATTTCAAATTAAAGTAAAGAAAAATATTCAAACTCCAAGAAAAATAATTTTTTTCTTTATGCGATGGAGCAACTGTCACGCTGAACTTCCCACTTTAGAATATTCGGAAATACTTTTTCAATCAATTCATTTTTGGACGTCACTAAATTACAGAAATCAGCAGGTAGTTGTAAACGTCCTGAAATTGAGTATCGTATCATAAATGTCTTTTTGTTCCGACGTTAACTTGGAAATGTTATTTTGTACATACGACAATAGATCACTCGTACTGTAACTTTGTTCACGATCCAATTCTACACATGTCGAAACAGCAGCGATACGGTTAGATGAAGGCATTCCCAAATCCTGAAGAGGTTTGTTTGCCATACGTACTCACAAATCTTCTATAATAACTAAAGTGTAGTTATAAATTTCTGATGTAAAATCAAAAGTCATATCTGACGTCTCTAACTGTTTTCGATGGAGTATATCTACGGACATTTTTGACTTATATTTTCCCCATAACTCTGTAGGAGCTGATGGAGAGCAAGTTGCGGGGGGGCTTGGGGGGCGCGAAGCGCCCCACCAACCAGGTGTTGGGGTGGCGCGAAGCGCCACCCCAACAGCTAGTATATATATATATATATATATATATATATATATATATATATATATATATATATATATATATATATATATATATATATATATATATATATATATATCATGAAAAGAGAAATCACCAATGCAACAGCACAAACACATAAAAAAAAAAAAAAAAAAAAAGACAGAAGGAGAAAAGGAAGACTGTTTTCCTAAATTAGTGATTAATATATATATATATATATATATATATATATATATATATATATATATATATATATATATATATATATATATATATATATATATATATATATATATATATATATATATATATATATATATATATATATATATATATATATATATATATATATATATATATATATATGTATATTGTGTCCACTACGCTCTTTACTTAGGTATCGCTATTGCGCTTCCTATGAAATCTTCAATCTGAAACTTGGATAGAAGTATGGAATGAGCTTTGAAGTTTCCTAATTAATGATAGGTTTCAAGATAGATTCAAAAGAAAAACCCCTATCAATAACAGTCGAATGAAGCAGATAAATAGAGCAATATCAAGAGTTCAATCGCAAACATGAAATATTTCTATCATAACCACCAATCATTTTTCTAATAAAACATGGAAAAGTGTCTGAAGTGTGAAGATCTCTTTGTGATAAAAAGCTAATTAGTTTCTAAAAGCAAGTTTGTCTGATATTTGTGGATTGAGAGCATCCTTATCTCTCACCTGTCAAAAATGAATCGTTCATTGATTGTTAGAAGAATTCCAAATCGAAAAATTGTATTGGGATTATGAGTATTTTTGTGATCCAGGGCTGTTATTTTATTCTCATGCGATCTTATGACAATGAGAATGGAGAGTGTTGTCTATTTTCAATTCATTGGGTTGAAATATTAAATTGGACTAGGAAAAAAAATGTTAATTTCATATTTAACAGACTAAATATTGAACAAGACAAGTCTCGTTTGTATAACACCCCATCAATCAATCAATTTATTGAACCAATAATTTCACAACAAAAATACTCCAACCTAGACTCCCCTGTACGGCTTTATAACCAGAAATAAAAACAGGGGAGAAAAAAAATGAAACAATTACTAAACAAAAAATATTTTTAACATAACGCATTTATACCTTTCAGAGACTTAACACAAGAAAAAGAAAAAGAAAAAACATACAATGTTTAAGAGACTCAAACTTTAAAAGAATCTAAGAGCCCCCCCCCCAAAAAAAAGAAGAAAATAATTAAATTAAATTAATCGTCCTAAAAAACCAAAACCAAAAAAAGACAGATGATGCCCCAAGAATTAAAGACATTTCCAATTACATATTTGGAACCGAGCCACGAGAAATGCCAAGCACAATTAAAACATCCCTCACAACAAACATTTCTAACCCTGGTAGGTCATCTGTTCCAAAAAAAAAAATATACATAAGACATCAAGATATTAAGAAATTTCTTAAGATTTTTGAAAGTAACAAACAAGTGACATTCTTTAAGTACTCGCAAACTAGCCAAAAATATGGGTTGACATCAAACAAATTGCAACAGAAAGTATTTTTATACCATGTTGTAGAGAGAAAAACCTCAACAACATATCCAAGTTGCATATTTTAGGTCGAAGCAAAAATAGTTTTTTTTTGCTTTTCGTTTCAAGTTTTCAGTTGTTGTTTTTTTTAAATGTCGGTAAATGTTCGGTTTTCAGTATATGAAGTACCCTGAGCCCGAAAATGAATGCGAATTTGATGTACAATAAACCAGAAAAAAGTTTCATAATCATCAATATGTGATTTTACCCTTCTCATCATTGTGACCTTTTTATCTCCATTACTATCCAAAGGCAACTATTTTGACATAAAATGATGACCTGAGCCCAAAAATCAACTATCCTGATTCTTCCAAAACTTGGAGCACTCCACACCATGATGAGCTTCCTTGGATCAGTTGGCTACGTCATGGAAGGTTCAAGACTTAGAGAGGCTCTTAAACTTGACTAAGCACCCAGCTCTGTCCCATATCTTCTCAGCTGAATGTAGTCATCAGGGTGATGCGTGGCTATTTTATGGTTGATACTGTGCAACATGCTATTCTGCTTTCCTAGGTCTTTCTCGAAGAAAGTTCCAGTGCTACTGAATCAATTCTGCAGCCTCAAGAAATATCGGAATCCATAAACCTGTACACAAAGCTTATGAACAAAGAAGCGGCCTCCGTGGATATAGAAGGAAACCCTTCCCTGGAAAAAATAGTGGGGTTCATCAATTGGAAGAGACTGGAACTGGTCAAGTACAGAACCTCAAAACTGTGGTTCAAATACGGCGATATGGTATCCGTACCGTGAAATTTCTTAAGAGCCGAACAATCAGGGTCATGGGATCTCCACTTAAAATCAATCTCTGACATGATACCTTTTCTAGTGGCATCTGGGCACAACAATAACACAAAATCCTGCCAACTTTACCACCAGCGAATGGTCAAACTCCAAGAAACCCATCCTACTGTTTATCAAGCTTCCAGAATGGGATGCATGTGATCAGATGTTTTGATAGATTCTGGGCTGGGCTCTCCATGGATCTTGTCATTGAGCAGGAGCTCATGCGCTGTTTCATAACGGCTGGTGGCCTTACCGATCGAAGTGGTATGACAGAGGTTGAAAGGTCTTTATGGGCTCTGTCTCGACCAGTCTTCTCTGTACTAAATCTTCTGATGGAGGGTATATCACAGGTTTTCTATGGAACTAGTGAACAACATAAGGAAACGTCCGAACCGAGGCAGCTAAGTATAAAGACACACAGATCGTTATCGATTTCCTAGAAGAAAGATCACCATTTAATGGGGATCTTCAACTAAGAAACATCACCAACGGTCTGACAGCCTACGATTCCGCCAACATTGATTCTGCTGGAGATTTAGCCCTAAAAATCGCTGACTCCATGTCTGGAAAGCTGGTTTTTCTGTTTCGACGAAAACAAAAGGCAGTTCAAATTAATACAAAGCAGAATTCAGGTGGAGAGTGCAAAAGACCGGACCCCACTCTCCTTTTTCAGAAGACGCTCTGCTCACGATATATGACTCATCAAAAGGGAGAAATCTTAATGTACTCCGCAAGGACGTTTTTAAAAAGAAGGTAACTACTGCTAGGGCGTTCGTCCACCCAGAACAGCTACCAACGACTTTTGATGTGGTTAAATTCCACAGTTACAGGGTTTTATACCAAGTTCAGGTATGGAGTGGAGATCCTGACTCTGAACTTAAAGCCGAGGAATGGGGCTTGAAAAATAAAGATGACTTCTTGCATCCATTGACTACTGACGTCCCAACACCCCCTCGTCTGCTTCGAAAATCTTGAAGTGCTCCAGTCAACTGGATGTAGATCAACGAAATGTAACTGCTTTACAAACGGCTTAGCTAGCACAGCAGCGTATAAAACGTGCAAAGGGACAGCATATTCTAACTCTCCAAGAATCAAAAGCTATAACGATGAGGACAACGTCGAAGCTTATATATCTGAATCAAAAAAATAAGTTGTAAATGCTAGTCAAAGTTTGAATCTGTGTTTGAAATGTTTATGAAGTTGATTCGATAATTTTAACAATTTTAAAGACTAGTCAATATGTTGATAACAGTTTATTCTAACAGAAATTTTAAATGTCAGCTATTGAAAACTAGTTTCATAGATGGTTTCTCTTTTTTAATATTTTTTATGTTTTAATAAACATCTTGCAATCACTTTTCTTAGGCTGACCCGTCAGATGATAGAGCCAGCGACGATCAGATTCAGGCTAACTAATTATTAGATCTTAAAACTGACAACAATTTAGCTAGCGAAAGATGGTGTGGTAAAAAAAGGGGTCGTGACAACGAGAAGCGTAAAAATCTCATACTGATGATTATGAAACTGTTTTTACTTACCGTATACAAAATTTAACTCCATTTTAGCACTCTTCTCGTCTTTTTACATCGGAATAATAATTCAGTTCAAAAATCACCTATTTTGGTGAGAGGGGTCATTGCTCAGGCAGATGGAGGGACTTTTTCGAATAAGGGGAGTGAAATCTAATGCTTGGTCAAAGAAACAAGGCATTTTCACTAGAAGTCTTCAAAATTATCTTAATGTGGTGTAAATCTACCTCTAGCGAGATTATGTGAAATTTTAAAAGAAATTATTATTAAAATGTGCGCTTGTCAACCGGGAATGCATAGTCTCGCCTCAAAGAAACGAGGCATTTTCATTAAAAGCCCACAGAAATATCTTAATATGGTTTACGTTTACATCTAATAGCAAGTCTTTCTTCTGGAATTAGTTGGTAGGATCCCCGTCTTTTTTTAATTCATGGTTCCTTTTGCTTATATTTTATCCTTCATAAGCTTTTTTCACGCTTTATTTTGTCCATTTAATGAGTTTGAATTGCTTTTTTCTGTGGTTTCATGATTTTATATCGTTTCTCTATTAATAAAATTCATATGTACAACAAAAGGCCTTCATTGCTTAGATTTTTTGTTTCAGGATAATACTACAATACGTAATCATTTAACTGATGAAAAATCTAACGCCAAAGGCTATTTAACATCTGCTATGTAACTTAATTTGTCTAGGCCACTTTTCGAACATTAATAGAATATAGCAAGCAGGTGCAGCTAATATCGCAAAAATCAATAGCATTACTGGATAGTTACACGGCTCAGAGATAATGGTTAGGAATCACACGAACCATCCCATTTTCGAAAAATTTTTGATAGAAAGTATTTCTCGAATAATAATAATAGAATGGCTTGTTGTTCCAGATGTCCAAGGCAGAGTTCCATTGAGGGGGAGCCCCTTTCGAATCCAAATACGGACATAAAATCTTTGGGAATATAAAGGTCCCCTGAGAAAACATTTCTTTAAGTATTATGCAACACCCATGTGAGAACCGTCATTACATAGCACCCTCGTTTGCACCCTCTACTGATAAATACGTGGATTCCCTACAGGGCCTGAAGATACAAGTCACGTTAGAATGTGTCATCCTTAATATGAGTAAACATTTCCCTATTACATAACAACCAAAGAAACCATGAAACTTTTTGAAAAACGTCTTTTCGGTGAAATTGGGTGCTAGCCCCCCTCCTCCGATGTAACTTGATGCTAGAGCACCGATGGAATTGGAAGTTAGGGCCTCCAGTAAAACTGGATACTAGGGCTCCGGTGGTTAGGTTGGGGGGTGTGATGAAATTGGATGCTAGGGCCCAAGTTAAATTGGGTGCTAGGGTCCAATTGGAATCTGTTGTTTGGGTCCCGAGTCGTTAGGATTGGGGTCCGATGAATTTAGATGCTAGGGTCCCTATGTAATTGGAGGCTCAACCTTCCCGGTAGTTAGGTTAGGTTAGATTAAGGATCCGATGATATTGGACGCTAGGGGTCCCGATTGAATTGGATGCTAGGGAGCCCCCCAGTGATTGGGTTAGGTTAGGGGCTCGGTAAAATTGGATGCTTTTCCCCCTCGTTTGAATTTGATACTAAGGGCCCCTGTAAAATTGGATGCTTTGGACAGCCGTTGGAACCGGTTACTAGGAGACATTGCTAGAATTACTCACTAGGGCCCCCGATAGAATTGGATGCTAGGACCCCTGGTGGTTAGGTTAGGCGCCCGAAGAAATTGAATGCTAGGATCCCCAATGAAATTGGATGATAGGCCCTGCTGTGGTTAGGTTAGGGACCCAATGAAATTTGACGATAGGGCCCCTTTGGAATTGGTTGCTGGGACCCTCGTTGATTAGTTTAGAGGCCCTTGATGAAGTTGGGTGCCTTGGCCCCCGATGGAATTGGATGCTAGGACCCCGCGCGGTAAGGTTAGGGGCCCGATGAAATTGAATGCTAGGGCCCATATGGATTTTGATACTAGGAGGCCCATTGGAATTGGTCGCTACGATCTGGTGTCTTGAAGGCCCCCCACTAGCAGACCCTGAAGGTTCTTTCCTGTCCCTCGTAGGTTTTTAATCATAACCACCAAAGAAATCCTTATTTGGCAGGGGTCTTGTAGGTTTTTGAAAGAATCAAAGAAACTGTTGGGTAACAAGCAGAACCTATGACGTAGATGTACAATACACGTGCGCTACAGTATTGCATCAGACCTAGATGTGCGAAATAATGTCTTGAGGGGCTAGCAGCTCCATTTTTTACATCCCTATATGGCTTGTGGAATCCAAAAAGGCATCATTACTATATTTTCCATTTATTCTGTTACTTCTCTTTGTCTTGTCTCACGCTAAGGTAAAAGAAACTAACGAAGAAATCAGTTCTACAGTGTGTCAATGAATAAAGGAACCTAACATAGGCGCTATGACAGACAAGTACCATTTTTTTACCAAGCTAACTTTCAAGAGTTTACCCGCAATTTGGCATAATTTTGAAATGAATGACTATGGAGAGAATTTTATCTTTTTCATGCTACATTTTCATTAGCCTTCTTTGTGCGAATTTGAAATGAATGTACATAGAATAATGAAACGTATATAAATGTATATAATGGGATCCATTAAACAACTTCACAATGGAACAAAACAATATCAAAAGAAATAGTTCCTTTTGTTCATAAGCAAAATGCATCGAATGGGATATACAAGATTAGATAAAAACAGAACAAATTCAAATAAAAAAATTACTTACTTTTTGAATTTCATATTAGCTTCTTCTCTATGTTTTCGTTTCCCATACAAAATCACAGGGTCGGATAAATCAGAGAACAGAACATTTAAATCGGCCTAGCCGAGAATTTTTTTTTCCTTGTTAGAGTGTATTCAACAGGTAGTATTCCATAGAGGTAGACAAGACGGTAACCATCTACTCTAGTCCAGAAGCATTGCCGACACCCTCAGAATGGATCCGCCTATATTCTCTGAATGAGAAATAACGAAGCATAGGTCACCTAGGTGCAACAATTTTTGCTTTTTCAAGCAAGTTTACATAATTTTCTACAGAAACTTTTAAGTAATGTAAAAATCTGACACGGTGACTAAATAGATTTAAAGCTAATTTACTAAATGACACGAATACCTTGCCTATGCAGTCGAAATAGTAGCTTCAGCTCAATTGCAAAATTCTATGTTTAAAAAAAATATTTTGCTTGTCTAAAAAAAATTTTGACACATATTTCAAAAATCTCAGCTATTGAATAATACCAAATTGTCATCTTTTGTTGAAACTTGAGACGGTGCGCGGTTTATTTAAAAACGGCCAAAACATGCATTGTGAGCATAAATTTTAACGGATTGAGATCATACCTCACCCATGGAGTGAATAAAATACTAATATTTCTTGGATTGCGAAGATGGCGCTTAGACCTATCGGTGATGAAAGAAGAAGTTGTTTGTAGGGCTGCGGGAACGTCACCATGGAGTTGATGAAAAGTGAAAGATGTGCACGAAAGAATGTAGAGAGACTGCCAATCAAGTAGTGGGCTAGTTGTAGAAGAATTTGTTTTCTGTATCCCTTCATTTAAATTTGGCACTTCTGGCTCATTTTTAATACCCACATTGCATGCATATGTGTATTGACAGTGTGCAAGTGCTCTGGCCCACAATACTGATACTTTACTTTTGTGGCGTTCCATTTTTAAAATGACCATGATGCTCGTGGACCACATTCACCATCCTGTTAAATGTCATTTTCAAAAGGAAAAGACCAAATCGTTAAATAAACAGGCTGAGAGTGCGTGTAAGAGAAAGAGCGTATGCAGGATTTTTGTTCGGGGAAGGAGGTAACAAAAGCAATGTTTAAAACGCATAAAAAATTTGTTTACATGCATTTTTTTACGTTTTTACGAGTCAAACTAAAATTGTGGGGGAATTGCTTCAAACCAGATAACCCCTTGGATGCAGCCTTGCTTGTGATGCCTAAAAGATTGTATAGGAAACATATCAAAATTTTTATAACTTTACAAGGTTTTAAAAAACCTCTGATTTATAATTTTACCAATATATATATATATATATATATATATATATATATATATATATATATATATATATATATATATATATATATATATATATATATATAGCAGAACTTAAGTTGTCATCGATCTTACTGATATGCCACTATTTTCGAAAATTGTCATTTCTATCACGATTAGCACAACCTTCAAGGGATTTCAAAGCACTATTTTGGAATGATTTCTGTAAGGAGATCTTTCCATGGGAGCGTATTGCCAAAGAAACAATTAAGTCTAATGAGTTTGTAAAATTGTATTGGATGTTTGTATTGGATGTAATCGCTGGATCATCCTTTTAGTGGATGTCGCTCGATATTGGATATCTGCGTTTCAGATTACTACCTTACTAACATTACTAGATAACTATCATTGGATCAATAGATTACTACAATGAAGTTTAAAGGGCCATTTACAAAGGCCTTTTAAAGGCAATTATAAATTTATTAATGCTAAGGTTCAACTAGTGCCAAAACTCAGTTTTAACAAGAACTCACATTCAGTTTTTACTGTTCGTAATTGAAAATTTGGATATTAAAAATGGTTAAACTATAGAGGATGGAGGAGGAGAGTGCCTAGCTGTATTAGCATCAGGCGGCCTTTGGGCTGCAGTAAGTTGTTAATAGTAGTAGTAGTAGTAGTAATTGTAGTTAACTATATTTTTTGCATAAGAACTTCAAGACTTGTAGCCTATTAGATTTTTTGGATGACATGAAAGGGCAGTTCTGACTTGTACAGCTAACGATTTGCCAATAAAATTTTCAACTTTGAAATCTCTGTTCACTATTAAAAGGTGAAATTTTACAATTTAGTAGCTCCTATGCTCTTCTTAGCTTCAAAAGATTTCCCTAAAGATGAATTTTCGTTTCAATTTGTTCTTATTGCAGTTCTTTCTTTTGTCAGTCACTTTTTTTTCTATTCAGTCGCTTTAGTGTTCTCAATGAAACAACTCTATTTAGCTTCTGCAGCACTCAGTCACAGCAGTTGTATATATAGATACTAGCTGTTGGGGTGGTGCTTCGTGCCATTGTCAGTATACTGTCCCATTGTCAGTGCATATAAATAGATTGTCAGGTTTACCGACTCTAGAACATGCAACATATAATTGTCCATGGGAAAAACCATCCGTATTCAGATCTATACCTCATTATTCTAATGATTGCCCTTGAGCTTTGTTGATGGTGATTGCTAATCGAACATACCCTGTGTCCCCGTCGTCATTTATATATCCCCCTATGCCCCCGGCATCCCCATTGTAGTTGTGTCCCTGTGTCCCGGTCGTCATTTATATTCCCTGTGTCCCGGTCGTCATTTGTGTCCCGGTGTCCCAGTCTGTAATTTTTCTTTGAGTGTCCCGGTCGTCATTTATATTCCCTGTGTCCCGGTGTCCCGGTCGTCATTTGTGTCTCGGTGTCCCGGTCTGTAATTTCTCTTTGAGTGTCCCAGTCGTCATTTATATCCTGTGTCCATTTATATTCCCTGTGCCCCGGTCGTCATTTGTGTCCCGGTGTCCCAGTCTGTAATTTCTCTTTGAGTGTCCCGGTCGTCATTTATATTCCCTGTGTCCCGGTCGTCATTGAGCTTTGTTGATGGCGATTGCTAATCGAGCATTCCCTGTGTCCCCGTCGTCATTTATATATCCCCCCTGTGTCCCCCGGCGTCCCCGTTGTAGTTGTGTCCCTGTGTCCCGGCCGTCATTTATATTCCCTGTGTCCTGGTCGTTATTTGTGTCCCGGTGTCCCAGTCTGTAATTTCTCTCTGAGTGTCCCGGTATTCATTTATATTCCCTCTGTCCTGGTGTCCCGGTCGTCATTTGTGTCCCGGTGTCCCGGTCTGTAATTTCGTCAATCGACAAACATGATGTCAGTCGAAAAACAACTTCATGACGACATAATGCTCAATCCTTACAATAACGTCAGTCGACAAACATGCATGACGTCAGTCAACACACAAAAAAACAACTTATTTTTATATATATAGATTTATTGTTTATTCCTTGGTTTCGAATTTTCCTTGATTTTAGGCTATTTTATTTTTATCTTTGTTTCCTTAGCCTTGAAAACGCCTTGTTTCGCATAGGCGAAATATCCGCGTCGCTTTAGTTTTATATATTCCTTCTACTGGCCCGTTTATTTTCTTCATCGTGAGATTTCTCTGTCTTACAAATTTATTAAGATTTGGATTCCACTGCTTTGTTCCACCGCTTTATTTAAATTAAGCCCACTTGTCTCTCTTAATTTTTTGTAAATGGAAAAGCAGTGCTGGTCTAAGAAATTATTTAAGTCAATGATATGAACAAAGATTGTTAAAAAACAAGTTAAAAAAAGAAAGAAAGAATCATTAAAGTTATTGTTATAAATAATCCAGTCATACAAATTTCCCATTTCTTATGGATTTAACATTTTCCCAGAATTTTTCAAGAGGTATTTATGACTATTATTCCCTCTTTCTTCTTTCGTTTCATTTAATTGCTATAATTTGAAAAGAAAAACAAAAATATTTCTGGTTTAATAATGAGAATATAAGAGAAACTGGGATGTAGGAAAATATAATAGCGTTTCACAAATATTGAAAAATATTAAAATCGTTGTTTCTTAAAATTTTCAGCCCGCCTCCAAAAACATTTATATGAATTTACTATCAATATACAAGCTTGAAAAATGCTAGTGATGATGATAACTCTATTAGCTTATGGTGAGAATTGCATTGCGGGAATTTAATTGACTCGATTGAAGCTGTATTCATCCTTAAAGTTTTGCTTTAAAAGTTTAGCTATAGGAGGTTTTTTTTTTAATTGTACATCTCATTCTTCTACACGGTTCCAGGAAAAAAAATAAAAATTCTGCTGAACCACAACCCCTATAAAAGAAAGGGCACAACACAAATAATCTTCTGAAAGGGGCAAGGGCAAAAGTAAAAATAAAAATCTGAAATGTCCATTTTTTCTGAATACTGTAGGATTTTGCCATTCAGTCTTCTAATTGGCTAATTTGGAACCCAGTAGGCTTTGTTTCTGTCGGTTTTCCTTAAGAAAGGCAGAAAAAGCTTCGGTTATATAAAGCGTTGACTTTATGCTTTATAAATGTTGAGTTAAGAGAGAATAACATTCATCATCATTAATTTAGCCATGATTAAACTGTCCCCATTGAATTTGATAGACGCGACTGAAAATACATTTCTTTCTTGGAGTAGTTAGTTTAATCATAAATTATACATTCATTTTCTTAAGAAATTTATTTAAGAAATGCTGCCCCTTTTCCACTCAGCCGTTCAATCATTCCTTTTTTTTACTTTCCAGATAACGATGATGAAAATGGAGAAGGAGAATCTCCATCTTGCACTGATTATGTTCTACATTTTCTTACCTTATTCTGGAAAGTGCTATTTGCATTTGTTCCACCAACAGGTAAGAAAAGCAAAACTTTCTAAATTAGAAGAGTAACAATTAAAATGAAACAAACTCAACGGGATAAATTCACCTCTTTTTTTATTCTTTTTGCAAAGTCTTCGGCTGTAAAAACAACTTTTTTATCATGGATTCAACTTTGTTTTCAACTTTCTTTTAAAGTGTAAACTGATGAATGGGCCAGACAATTGTCGTTTTACATGCGAAGCCTAATTCTGTCTGATTTAACCATTACTGTGTATGTATATTTACATTACCATTAAATGTACTGTGTATGTATGTTTACTATTTTCTTGTATATATACTTTTGACTGAATTCATGATTTATACAATATGAGTACTTTACATTTTCCCAATCATATGCTTCAATGCTGTTTATAATGTAAAAATTAACATTTTGGCTTCCATATAAAACAAAGAGGCAAAAAACGACATAGAAACATTATTTCTTATCATATGGCTAGGAGAAGAAATCGAATTGTAACCCAGATGAAAAAAGGACACCCAAAGTATTTTATATTTATGTTAGGAATTTAGTTGATTATTATAAGAAAATAGATCAAATAGTTGTCTCGACGCATATTGACTTAATACAGGTGTAGAGAAACAGTCATTTACACATAAAAAGTAAAACTTTTCTGATTTCAAATAAAAACAACAAAGCAAAAAAGTCAAGAGGAATAAAATACAAACAAACAAAGATATATATATATATATATACTAGCTGGGTCCCGGTGGCTTTGCCACCCAGCACGGCACGGCTGGGCCGTGCCCTGCTTTCTTTTTAGTTTTTTTTTTTAGTTTTCTTTTAGTTTTTTTCATTTTTTTTTTATAGAAGATAGTTTTTTATTCCTTTAAGTTTTTTTTACATAGTTTTTTTTATATATTGACGTCATACTTAGTGACGGACAGACGGACAGTACATTTTTATTTATTTATATATATATATATATATATATATATATATATATATATATATATATATATATATATATATATATATACTAGCAGTTGGGGTGGCGCTTCGCGCCACCCCAACACTTAGTTGGTGGGGCGCTTCGCGCCCCCCCAAGCCCCCCCGCGCGCGTAAGTCGTTACGCGCCATATTAGTTACGCGCCATTGTAGTTGTGTCCCTGTGTCCCACCTGTGAATAGAGATAGATATAAATATATGTTTTTAACTACGTAAAACATGCGAATATACAACATTCTTCGCTGTCCCATTGTCTGTGCATATAAATAGATTGTCAGGTTTACTGACTCTTGAACATGCAACATATAATTGTCCATGGGAAAAACAATCCGTATTCAGATCTATACCTCATTATTCTAATGATGTGTCCCTGTGTCCCGGTCGTCATTTATATTCCCTGTGTCCCGGTCGTCATTTGTGTCCCGGTGTCCCAGTTTGTAATTTCTCTTTGAGTGTCCTGGTCGTCATTTATATTCCCTGTGTCCCGGTGTCCCGGTCGTCATTTGTGTCCCGGTGTCCCGGTCTGTAATTTCTATTCGAACAATCCCTGTGTCCCGGTCGTCATTTATATATCCCGCCTGTGCCCCCGGCGTCCCCGTTGTAGTTGTGTCCCTGTGTCCCGGTCGTCATTTATATTCCCTGTGTCCCGGTCGTGATTTGTGTCCGGGTGTCCCAGTCTGTAATTTCTCTTTGAGGTTCCCGGTCGTCACTTATATTCCCTCTGTCTCGGTCGTCATTTGTGTCCCGGTCTGTAATTTCTCTTTGAGTGTTTTTTCTTTTTATTTCTTTTTAGTTTTTTACCTTTTTTCTTTTTTCAGTTTTCTTTTTCTTCTTTATTTTTCAGCGTCACTATGAAGTACATATCGACGAACCTTTGTTTTTTTTAACTTAAATCTGGTAGGCATTGATGACCTTATCCAAGTCAAAATCCCAAACCCAATCATCATCGCTATCATTTTCAGTTTTGATATGTTTTGACTCTCGCTGTCCAGGTGGATTTTCATCTAACTACGCGGTTTTGCGTTCTTTAGCCGCAAGCCTGTTTTCTTGCTGTTCTTGTGATTCCTCGGAACGCTTTCTTTTCTTACTTTCTATATCAGCAGCAAGTTTTTTGGCATAAACTCTTTGAGCAGCTTCCTCGGCTGTTGCCATTGTAGGTTCTTCAGTCATTTTACAATTAAACATTTTTCCGTGAACAAATGTCTTAAATACCATAAATGACGTCACCGTCATAGCAAAAATGACGACAACTAATTTCATGACGTCAGTAGACACAGAAACATGACGTCACCTGATCCACAGACAGACAGACAGACAACTTATTTTTATATATATAGATATATATATATATATATATATATATATATATATATATATATATATATATATATATATATATATATATATATATATATATATCAGTGCTGAAAACGGCTTAGCAGAAGTCTTTCCCGAAATATCTGCTTTGTTTTCACTTATTGTAAATATTCCTCCTTTAATTTTGTCTTTTTGGTTTCTTCGTTTTTTCTTCTTTTTTTCTTGCAAAATATATTGCACATTCTGATTAATAGAAACAATAAAAGTCTGATTCATTTACTGCTCATTGGCTGATTCACTGACTATGTTCGTTTCAGTAATTTATTCTTTTTCTATATTAATATGCTCTTTCAGATCTTAGCGATGGTTACTGGTGTTTCACCGTATCCATGCTTCTAAATGGAGTTCTAACAGCCATTATTGGAGATTGTGCTTCGCACTTTGGTTGTACGATCGGACTGAAAGATGCTGTAACTGCCATAGCTTTTGTGGCCTTAGGAACAAGTATTCCAGGTTAGCGGAGAAAAATTTCGCGTCGTGAAATTAATTGCTTGACTGCAATTTATTCAAAAGTCAGCCAGACTGAAAATTGTGCTTCTAGTTCAATACAAAAGTAAATATATAAATTATAACAAAGATTTTTTATGTTCTTAACTGATTCTGCATAACTTAATGATAGGAACAGCTATGAATTATTTCATAGCTGTATTTTCATGGTTACGCCAAAGTGATGTTGTTTTGGTAGTAAATATTTACAATATAACAATACTAAGGATTAAAAACACACCGTTATCTGAAAGACTTTAATTACAATACGCCTGTTAAGTTCACCTGTCTTTCACAAAGCTTCAATAAAAAGCAGTAATAGGATAGATTATAAGCTTTAAGTGTGATGATCACTATATATTGTCCATAAAGCGGTGTTTACGTGCCTCTCTCGCTAGATGTCATGCTTAGACTCTGATATTTAACCAAGCTTTGATATGAGATCCTACGTAAACATTCATGTTAAAGCTCCTTTGAACACATAAGATGAAAATGTTGACACTTCAAGCTTTATTAGTAGAAAATCAGTTTTTTGTTCGTCTAAGAAAAACTCATAACTCAGAAACTTAAACTTAAGCTGTGCAATTTGAGCTTTTAAGTAGCATGTGAAAAGACCTGAAAAAGTGCTCAAAGACCAAAATTTTTCAATTTCAGACACTAAACTTGTATTTGAATACACCTCTATTCCCAGAGACATTGCAACAACAAGATGAGCGATGATTTATTTTTCGAGCCAGTTATAGCAAATGCCAGTATCAAGTTATATAGCTCAGAGGACTATTTTGATTATTTTGTTAATGTTTGTAAAAAATGAAAATGGGTCAATGATACTTTCCTCAAATATTTGCTACCATGACACGATGGCGAGATTTATTCAAACGTTATTTATGAACTGACTTTTTGCATTTTCGTTCTGCAAATCGTGCATTTTTCAGTCTGGCTGAACTGTTACCTACATTAAAGGTCTTTTCCCCTGACAAATATGATTTTTGAAACTAGATTCTGAATTATAAGCGGGATAATAACGTTTATAAAAACGACTTATCAAAATGAAAACTGTGGAACAGCAAAATTTATGAACCCGACCCAAGACTCGGCAAAATCCACAAGTTTTTCAAGTGATGTTGTACAATTCACAATCTAAGTCTTATTGCCAGTGGAACAATATTTTCATGGTTGGGATTGTCAATGACATGGCATATTTACAATCCCTACTATGAACTTAAAATCCGGTTTATCAGGGGAAAAGGCCTACTTTCTCTGCAAAGAAATCAACACCAATGTCTCTTTTTGCAATGCGTTTTCCACTAGCTAATCCTGAAAGGCAAACCACTTCTTGGAAACAGGTTACTTAAGAGTCGGTTTGTGTAGTGCATATATTACATATATAATAACCTTGAGTCGACATTTCCGAGAAATTTTCAACAACTCGGGACACAATTCACAATTGAGCATATTCTAGTTTAGCTCCGATGTGCGGGTGAGTTTGCATTTGTTCCTTGTTCCTCATCATCGTCATTACTTTTCCAAAAATTTAACTATTAACTGTGACCGAACATTAACTCTTTATGAGAAATTTTTAAATTAAACTCTGCTTAACAAAAGAGAGTTCTCTTCTCATTATTTGCTGAACAGTGCAGCATCTTATTCATACAATTTTAAGATTACTGATGATGATACAAAATTAAGGGACTAATCTCAACTAATTTGCGCATAGGGAGTAGTAGCACCCCTCTGATTTTGAACGCATACATAGGGTTATATAAACGGAGCCACTAGTCCCTCAAGATATTATTACATGAGCCTACACAATACTATATTATACTTGTAACGGTTTAGAGAAACTACGTCATAGGGTTTGCTTGTTACACAATAGGGTTTGTTCGCTTTTGGGTGTTATGTAATAGAGAATGTTTTCTTCGAGACGCAGATGCATGTTATGTAAAAGGGTATGATTTCTTCAAAACACAAGTGTTGTTTACATAATAGGAAATGTTTACTTTGTAGGAATTGCAGGAATAGGAATTTGTTACGTAATAGGGTTTGTTTGTTATACCATAGTTTTCTTTTTATTGTTACATAATAGGACGTGTTAGAGTTTACTAGTGAAGCAGAGGAATTATTTTTGACATTTTTCTTCAATATGCTTATAAGACGTTTCAAGACATTCCAAGACGTTTATTAAGACATTTTTTTCAAGACGTTTTTCACGACGTTTCAAGATATTTTATAGCATTTTTAAGACACTTTTCTTCAAAACGTTTGTCAACAAGTTTCAAAACTTTTCAAGACGTTTTTAAGACTTTTTTACATCAAGACGTATCAGACGTTTCAAGACGTTTTAAGGAATTTTTTTACAAGACATTTTTCTTCATTTTAATTCTTACGTAATAGGGAATTTTTAACAGTGTTAAGGATGACGCATTCATATGTAACTTGTTTCTTCAGGGCTTGTTCGGATTCCCTGCTTGTAACTGAGGGGGACAAATACGTCAGATGTTAGGTAACAATGTTGCACACAAGGGTGTTTCATAATATATTTAGAAATTTATCTTTCAAGACGTGTTTCTTAGGTAAACTTTATAATCTTAAGATTTTTGTCCACATTAGGACTAATATATATTTTCTTAATCACCAGACATGAGCCTTAACCCTCTGGACCAGCAAACCTTTCATAATATTTTGATTCGGATAATACATTCTACTTGATAACCTTTTGCACGCAAGGAGAATCCCCTGTTCTTACATACAAGAATGGTTAAATGAGTTCCCATATGGTTTCAATAATTGACATAAGGAGGACAAAATTGATTACGAGAAATTTTTACATTTGATACGCACCTGCATTTTAAGTAGTGCTTTAGAGATTGTTATCAAATAATATTGGGGCTTGTTCATAATGCATTTTTTAGTAACTGGGTCTTTTTACTCTATTGGAACTTGAATGTGTTATCAAAGATGAAACAAAAATGAGGGTATCATAATGGTTAGAATATGGTAAACCTTCATTCATGATAAATAGTCTTTCTTTTCCTCCTCAATACACAGAATTTAGCAATTATATTAGTGGCGATCTTGAAGAAGCATATCTATGTGCATAGACTACAAGATGCTTAAACTCCATTAGTGAAACTTATTGAAGTTTTATCCTTAAATAAGTAATCTAAAGAATTAAGGCTTTTGTGCATACAAATTAAATAAAAACACATTTACTAGCACTATTAAAACACAGAAAAAAGTAATTAAAACGCAATAAAGGAAAAACCAAACGTGAAGAAAACCTATAAAGGATAAAATATAAGCAAAAAGAACTATGAATCAAAGAAAGATAGGAAACCTAGCAATCAATTCCAGATGACAAACAAATACAACGTAGACAAAATAGGGAAAATTTTTTTCAAGACAGTGGAAATTTCCACTGTCTTGAAAAAAAAATTCCCTACTGTCTCTACGTTGTATTTGTTTGTTATGGAAAGGCAGTGTGGTCTTCGTCGCTAAGTCCAGATGGGAGGGCTGATATTAGAGATTAATTTAAGCCATATTAAGAGATATTTCTGAAAGGTCTTAATGAAAATGCCACGTTCTTTAGAGCCTAGTCTATGCATATTCATGCCACCGTGACAATATGTGGTTGGTTCGCCTCTTAGCATTCAATTCTAGAGGGGGGAGGGTAATTATGAGCTATAAATTTAAACCTTATTAAGAGTTATTTCTGAGAGGTCTTAATGAAAATACCTTATTTCTTCGACTAAGTGTTCGATTTCAGTCCCCTCGCCAAATGAAAAATTCTCTTAACACCTCCTACCTTGACTTTCAGCTGTAGAACATGTTAGTCCAAGTAATTCACGCCACCGTAGCCATATTTGGCTGGCTCATGGCATCCAGGTGGTACACATTATTGTACACATTATTACAGACATTTTCCAGATATTTTCTTGTTAAATATCATGAATTAAATCTATTGTTTCATGTTTTCGCAAGCCATCCTGAACGCGAGGAACCATCTCAATTCAAGCCACGATACTACACTATGACTGGGTCCTCTGGCACCCTTTAGCACCTCTCATCAATTCTAAGACATTTTCCAAATATTTTCATATTAAAAATTATGCATTAAGCCCATTTGTTCATGTTTTTCACAAGCCTCCCTCCATGATATACCATCTCAATTGAAGCCAACTTGCAACACTATTACTGGCCCCTTTGGCACCTTTCATCATTTCTAAGACACTTTCTAGATACTTTCATGATCAAAATATGATTTAAATCCAATGCTTCATGTTTTCGCAACTCAACCCTCCGTGAAACACCATGTTAATTCACAACACATTGTCACACTATGACTAGGCCCTCTGACACCCTCTATCCCCCCTCATCATTCCTAAGACATTTTCAATATATTTTTTTGTTAAATATAATGCATTAAATCTAATGGTTCATGTTTTCGCAAGCCAAACCCATGTGCTACACCATGTTAATTCACACCACTGCGCTACACTATTACTGTCCCTCTGGCTTCCCCTTATCATTCCTAAGACATTTTCCGGTTATTTTCTCGTTAAATATCTTACACTGAATTCATTGGTTCATACTTTTGCAACCCAGCCCCAATATGATACACCGTTTAAGTTCACACCACCGTGCCAAACTATGACTTGGCTCTGTGGCTCCTCTCAAATTAAATCCTTCAAAATATCAATGAAGTTACTAGCTATGATAGAGCAGCGCTGTTTAAAATATTGCTCATGTACCCTTTTAATACTTGCATACATATAGTTTTTTCGTTTAATTGAATATCCCCTTAAACGTTTCCTAAAAGTTTCACCTTAAAATCCTTAGGTTCCTCTACCTTAGTTCGTTCGTTCTGAGTATCAATAGTATACACATAGGTTCTTCTGACTAGTCAAATTCGCTAAAACTTACCTTGAAAGGTCTAAGTTTATAGTGAAAGCCGTTCTCAACATGTTATTTTGCCACCCTTTTGACAATCTGCATGCTCATAGTTCGTTCTGATTTCCTAGTTTGTTTCCATGATATTCTTGCCAATGATTCATCTTAGCCCAAATAATCCAACATGTATAAACACTTTATTTCGTTTTGTTGGCCAGTGACTGAATTTTCATCAAGTCGATCTTTGCAACAGTTCAGACGAGATTCAAGTTATTCACTCAATATACATCGGTGTAGCCTACTGCTACTAATGATATTAAATCTACTACAACTATTGCTACTGCACAGGCTACGGGTGGTAAGTTGAAGCTTTCAAGGAATATTTATGCAGTTGTTGAACTTAATCAAAACGAAGTATGAGCATGTAGATTGTCAAAAATGTGACAAAGCAATATCTCAAGAACAGCTTACGCCATGAAGTTAGACCTTTAGGGTAAGTTGTGGCGGGTTTTCAACTAACCAGAAGACACTATGTGTATACTATTGATACTACTACCACGGTTACTGTTACTATTGGCACTAAGGGTATTAAGGTGGAACTCTTAGGGAGTATTTAAGGGGAGTTTCAATCAAACAAAATACCTATATGCATGCAAGTATTAAAATTGTATACAAGCAATACCATATGCAGCGCTGCTCTATCATATATAATTCCATCATTGATATTTTAAAGGAGCCAATTTGATTGGAATCAGAGGGCCCAGTCATAGTTTGGCACGATGACGGGATTTCAAATGGATTTGTTCAAATGGATTTCATGTATGATTTTTAACAAGAAAATATCTGTAAATGCCTTAGGAATGATGAGGGGGCGTCAGAGGATGTCAGAGGCACAGTATTAGTGTGGCGCAGTGGTGTGAAATGACCGACTGTATCACGTTGGGGGTACAAAATATAATTTTAAACATAATTTATTTGATTTGATGTATGATTTTTAACAATAAATATCTTGAAAATGCCATGGGAATGATGAGGGGATACTAGGGGGATACCAAAGGGCATAGTCATAGTGTGGCATGATAGCGTGAATTGACTTGGTGTAACACGGAGGGTTGAGTTCAAGAAATATGAAGCATTGGATTTAAATCAAATTTTTGTCATGAAAATATCCGGAAAATGTCTTAAGAATAACGAGGGGTTGCTATAGGGTGCCAGAGGGCCAATAATAGTGTGGCACGGGGGAGTGAACTGACATGGTATATCACGTAGCGGGGAGGGTTGCAAAAACACGAACCAATGGATTTAATGTCTACTTTCTAACAAAAAATATCTGAAAAATTTCTTAGGAATGATGAAGGTTTGCCAGAGGGTGCCATAGGGACAGCAATAGTATGGCACAGTGTTGTGAATTGACATGGTTTATCACGTTGGGGATGACTCGCGAAAACTTGAACCATTGGATTTAATGCATGATCTTTATTAAAAAAATTTCTGGAAAATGTTTTAGGAATGATGAAGGGGTGCTAAAGGGGGCCAGAGGGCCCAGTCGAAAACTTGTTGGGTTGCGAAAACATGAAGCATTGGAATTCAATCATATCATGAAAATATCTGTAAAATGTCTTAGAATTGATTAGAGGCTGCCAGAGAGTGCCAGAAAGGCCAGTAATAGTGTGGAATGGTGGCGTGGATTAAGATAGTGAATCACAGAGGGATGACATGCAAAAAACATGAACCAATGGAATTAATGCATTAATTTAATAGTAAGATATCTGGAAAATTTCTTAGGAATTATGAGGGGTGCTAGAGGGGACCAAACGATCCAGTCATAGTGTGACACGGTGGCATGAATTAAGATGGTGTGTCACGTTTAGGATGGTTTCCAAAAACATGGGTCAATAGATTTAACGCATGATTATTAACAAAGAAATATCTACAAAATGTCTTAAGAATGCTAGTGTGTCAACAGGATGCCATGGGCTAGCCAAATATTGCCACGGTGGCGTGAATTGCTTGGACTAACATGTTTTCGAACTTAAGGTTTAGGTGGGAGGTGTAAAAAGAATTTTTTGGCTGGTGGGGGGAATTAAATCCAACACCAAGTCAAAAAAACGAGGCAGTTTCATTAAGAAATAACTCCCTCAGAAATAACTTTTAATAAGGTTGAAATTTTCTCTAATAAACTCCCCCCTCTGTAATTGATTGTTAGGGGTTGATCCAACCATATACTGTCAGGGTGGCGTGAATATGCATAGTTTTGGTTCAAAGAAAGGTGGCATTTTCATTAAGACCTCTCAGAAATAACCGAATGCAAAAACGTGTCTCTTTCTTGCAGGTATGTCTAGTAGAAGATTAGAAACGATGCATTTTCATTAAAACTTCGCAGAAATATCTCTTAATATGGCTTAAATTTATCTCTAATATCAGCCCTCTCCTCTGGTATGGTTCCCACCTTTCTTTAATTCATGGCTTTATTTGTTTATCTTTGTACAAAAGCATTAATTCTTTAGATTACTTGTTCCAGGATATAACACTAGTGAACATTCCCTATTACTTAAAAACTAAAGAAATCATGAAGTAAACGCCTTGAAGAAAAATGCCTTAAAAACATCTTGAAATGTCTTGAAAAACGTCTTGAAGAGAAGTTTCTTATAAAACGTCTTGAAATGTCTTGTAAAACACCTTGAATAAAATTGCATTAAAAATGTTTGAAATGTCTTGAAACATCTTGAAAAACGTTCAAAAGAAAAATGTCTTAAAAAACGTCTTGGAATGTCTTAAACCGTCTTGAAAAACATCCTGAAGAATAATGTCTTAATAAACGTCTTGGAATGTCTTGAAACATCTTGAAAAAAAATCTTGAAGAAAAATGTATTAATAAATATCCCCCGCTTGACTAGGGCTATAAAATGTCCTGTTACGTAACAATAAAAAACTATGATGTAATAACCAAACCCTATTACGTAGCAACTAAAGTAAACATTCCCTATTATGTAACTGACTTTTACGTCTCAAAGAAAACATTCACTATTACGTAACATGCACCCACGTCTCGAAAAAAAATTCCCTATTACATCACAACCAAAAGTAAACTAACCCTATTGTGTAACAAGCAAACCCTATGACGAAGGTGTACTATACCCTTACAGGTGTGCTATAGTATTGTGCAGGTGTGCGTAGTGGCGTCTTGAGGGATTAGTAGCTACGTTGTACCCCCTATGTGTGTATTTGAAAGTAGAGGGGCATACTACTATGGGGCTAATCTAAGCTAGCACCAGTGACCACCTCTTTCGAAGGAAATGGACTTTGGTTATTAAATGGATATATATCAATTTTAGTAAGAAAACTGTTTCAGATCGTTTTGGTGGATGGCTGTGTTTCTGCGTAGCAATAATTTGGATTGGCATACTAACAGCAGTTATAGGCGATGTAGCATCTGCATTCGGCTGTTCTGTCGGTTTAAAAGACTCTATAACAGCTATTGCATTCGTTGCTCTTGGAACTTCAGTTCCAGGTCAGTACAGAGGACACAAAAGGCCCTTGAAACCATTATTTCTTTTTAAATATTATTCTTTCTCAATTTGGTACCGTTACGCAAAAAAAAACATGATTAAAGACAAATCTTTTTCAGCGAATAAAATATGAACATAAAAATGAATTCGTTTAAAAGCCAAGCTCGAAATGTAACAAAAATACCACCTATATAGCTATTTGCGAATATATAACTATTTAAGACTAATTGCGAATGACGCAATGAAAATACACAACGACGAATTATTATATTTTCTGGTTTCTCTCATCGTTTGCAAACTAAACCGTTATTTATCATTTTTCATTTTTATTCGTGTTCAATTGTATGGTTTCAAAATAATAGCTACAAGAAGAAGGACTTAGCTCCTGCATATCTGTTTTTGGTACAAGATATATAGAAATTACTTTGACTAACTTGCCAAACAGTGAATTGTGAACAATACGGCCAATAAAAAGTTCTGACAGCCAAACCTGTTTATTAATTCAGTTAACTTTTATTGTAATAATAACAATAATAATAATTATGAACAATTCGGCCAATAAAAAGTTCTGAGAGCCAAAGCTGTTTATTAATTCAGTTAACTTTTATAAAAATAATAATAATAATAATTATTATGAACAATACGGCCAATAAAAAGTTCTTAGAGCCAAAGCTGTTTATTAATTCAGCTAACTTTTATAATAATAATAATAATAATGATAATGAATTATACGGCCAATAAAAAGTTCTGAAAGCCAAAGCTGTTTATTAGTTCAGTTAACTTTTATTATAATTAAATTTAAAAAAACAAGTTTTTTTAACTGAAAGTAAGGAGTGACATTAAAACTTAAAACGAACAGAAATTACTCCGTGGATGAAAGGGGCTATTCCCTCTTCAACGCTCCGCTCTTTACGCTAAAGTTTGACTTTTTCTCCCAATTTTACTTTATAAAACAATAAACAACTCTCCGCACATGAATAATTAAAACGAAATTTGCGTATTAATTAATTTTGTTTTGCTAAATGGCTTTCTCTTAGTTTTGATCGGACGATTTTGAGAAAAAGGTGTGGGGGAGGAGGCCTAGTTGCCCTTCAATTTTTCGGTTACTTAAAAAGGCAACTAGAACTTTTAATTTTTAACGAACATTTTTATTAGTAAAAAATAGACTTGCCTTACGAAATAACTTACGTGACGAACTTCTATATTCGTATATTTTTATTATGTATATGAGTGGGTTTGCCCCCTCGTTAATACCTCGCTCTTTACACTAAAGCTTTAATTTTGTCCCAATTCCTTAAGAATGACCCCTGAATCACAAAGGCCATAGAATAAATACTTAAAATTACTAAAAAATACTTTAGCGTAATGAGGAGGTATTTAGGAGGAGATGAACCCCTTCTGTGCGTAATAGTCTCTGTTCGTTTTAAGTTTTAATGCTGCTCCTTACTTTCAGTTGAATTTTTTTTTCATTATTATTTTTTCATTGTTTTTTTTTTATAATACTTGAAGGTCCTGCGCCCCATTCTTAGAATTTCTCTTCCCCCATGACAAATTCTTCCAAGGGAAGATCCTCCCAATTAGCCCCCTCCCCACAACCCCCCAACCAAAAAGTCCCCCTGAAAAGGTCTGTACACTTCCCAATAACCATTACTGTATGTAAACACTGGTCAAAGTTTGTAACTTTCAGCCCTTCCCCCGGGGACTGTGGGGGAGTATGCCAGCCCCAAAGACATAGTTATAATGCTTTTGGAATATGCTGAACAAAACGGTTATCTCAAAATTATGATCCGTTGACTTCGGGAAAAAATTATCGTGGGAGGAGGCCTAGGTGCCCTCCAGTTTTTTTGGTCACTTAAAAAGGACACTAGAACTTTTAATTTCCATTATAATGAGCCCTCTCGCGACATTATAAGACCACTTGGTCGATACGATCACCCCTGGGAAAAAAAACAACCAACAAACAAACAAATAAACACGCACCCGTAAAAGTTCCACATTTTGTAGATAGGAGCTTGAAACTTCTACAGTAGGGTTCCCCGATACGCTGAATGTTTCCCCCTATTTTCTAAAATAAGGTAAATTTTCTCAGGCTGGTAACTTTTGATGAGTACGACTAAATTTGATGAAACTTACATATTTAAAATCAACATGAAAATTTAATTCGTTTGATGTATCTATTAGTATCAAAATTCCGTTTTTTACAGTTTTGTTTACTATTGAGCCGGGTCGCTCCTTACTACAGTTTGTTACCACGAACGGTTTGATAGTAGTAATAATTATTATGAACAATACGGCCAATAAAAAGTTCTGAGAGCCAAAGCTGTTTAATAATTCAGTTAACTTTTATAATAATAACAATAATAAAGCACCTGAAACGCAACTTTGTTGCTCACTATGCCAGCAATGGCTAAGGAAGCGCTTTATCTATCTTTTATAATTTTACACCTTATTTCAAATGCGGGCACACCGATTTACGGATATAGTTTAATGCTTAATAAAGAGTTTATTAATTAAGAAAATAAGGTAAACACCACTATCAACATTGAAAATTTACCAGTAACCACCCAAATAAATATTAAATATCAGCCTAGATATATGTAAATGTGACCATGTAACAAAACCCAAGTGTTTTTTATTGCCCAATCAGTCATAGCTGTACACAAGCAACTCCTCCCCCCAAAAAAAGAAGGCCCAGAAACTATATTTTAGGAATACATCGAGAAACGCATACTTCGATATATATATATAAGGACACTTGCTCCTCATAGTGCAAATATTTGGGCTCCAATATCCTTTCACCTAGAAAAAGTCTCTAGCGCTGGCATTTCCCCCTTCCCATGACGATACACCATTCTAGAAAATCAAAAGCTACCAATACCGTTTCATTGTTAAGTTTTCAGTCAGTGATATATATTAAGTTGTTATTGATCGGACAATCCGAAGCCGGAGGTTGCTGGATTGACGAAAAATATTTATATGCACTTTATTTATTTATTATTTTGTTTGTTATGACAAACTATATTTTGATTAATAAAATCATTTATAGATGTAAGAAAACAAAACTAAAAAGAGTTCCGTCGATATTGGCGGAAAGCTTTTAATTCGTTTTGAGGAAAAACGAATTCTGATTTTCGGGAAAATACTGGGAAGTACTAAGATTTTTGGGAATTCGAGAACTAGTTTTTTTCAGCGACAACCTTAACATTTCGGAGGGACTTCAGTACTGTAGCTAGCCAACACTTACCAGACTTATGAAAACACATGAGTCTTGCCGTGCCGGAGGCCCCGCAATTGTCAACAAACCAACACCATCGTTGTCATCTGCGCCTTAATCATAGACAAATATGTCAGAACCCCACTTAAGGTTAGCTTGACACTATCTTCAACAACAAAAAATAACAATCTTCAACATCTTATTTTGCGTAACGGTACAGTGTTCACATATCCCACCTTGCGTACTGATTTTATTCTATACTTTTTGCGTAAATCTCGTTCTTTCGCATCTATTCTTTTCATTCATTTCAAGGAATTTCAAGAACTTTTTAAAATATCCTGACTTATCCTGTTTTGAGCAAAAGTAACATAACACTCTTAGCCTATAAAGAAAAGAAAAGGGCACCAATAGGGAATAATCTTACGCTTACTTTGACTGAATATCTATTAAAACTGATTGTATCGTACAAACGTACACACTTTCTGTCTTATGTTGTTATTTACTATTGTAATATAATTCTATCTTGGATTTATGCATGTAGTAATTTGATAAGCACGCTTTAGACAAATCAAAGGAACTAACAAACATGGCGTAGCTATAGCTTATGTACTGAAGCATGGAGGTAGGTAGTCTATGTTTCTTTTTTTCTTAAGCTGTTGAAAATTGCAAAAGTAAAGTAAGCTTCATCTGCTTTACAAAGTTTTCTTGTCCTTAAATAAGCCCAGCAAAATTTAAAAAAAAATCCAAAATTGGCATTTTTTTTGTCTAAGTCCTAATGATGTCAGTCTGAGTCTTAAACACAAATTGTCGATCATCCAGTAGGCTGCTAGTAGTTCTGGTAAAAAAAAAAAAAAGAATAAATAGTGTTACCGTGAAGAAATATAATTTCTGCACTTCGAGGTGGATAGCTAGTCCACTGCTTAGTTTTGAAAATAGCATTTGTGAATTTTTTAAAATATGATGCCATTTTCAACAAGTGGAATGATCCCCCCCCCCATAAAAAAAACAAAAAACATAACTTGTTATTTTCTACGTTGCTTTCAAATGGCTATAAAAGATGAACCAGGTCAGGCCTCCTTTAGTTCCTGATTTGTGCAAAACATGGTTGTGTGGCTGGAGATTGGAGTGTTGCGATGAGTTATTATTAGTCGTAGTGGTAGTATTTCGTCCGTGGGTAAAAGCACAAATACAGATTGTAATTTTGATTTAATGCCAATCGAGGTTTGAAAAAGTATGCTTACAAACATTGCTTTTTATTTTTGAAAAGCTCTTAAAAAGAATAAATCGCAGCATCGTTAGTCCAAACACAGCTAAGTACTTTCAAAAATTTGGATCTCACCACTCCATTATTAAATACCCCTTACGCAGAACGCAACTCAGAATAAGTGGCTGGAAATCTTTTGACAGTTCTTTTTGAAACACTCAATTTTTTCTGATTATTTGTTATTATGGAGCTGGATTATAATAACAGAAGCCATCTCTTAGCTAATATTGATATTAATTCAGAGATGGCTTTGCTTAATCAATGTTTGTAAATTCAATATTTTTTTCTACTTTTCATCACTATGGGCCATAATTTGCACCGAACTAGGTTGCAGCTATCACTACATCCATAACATTTAGTATCTCTTGGCCAACAAGTATTTTTATCCTTTTTTGGTAATAATCACTATTTTACGCATCATGATTCTCGTTTAACCTTTTTGTGTCATTGAATGATAACATTTATTTATCAATCACCTTTCTAAACAATTAAACAGAAAATCATTGTAAAAAAGAAATCCGAATCAATAAGTCCTTTCATTCTCAAGACATTATGGAATTGTTTTTTTCAAGGCCGTATTCAAGGGAGGAGTTGGGAGGATCGATCCCCCACCTAAATAATTTTTTTCCATCGTTAAAACGAAATAAGAATGTAAAAAACGTATTTTCGATTTGTTTTTTAAATCCCTTCGCCCGAGCAAAAATCCTGGATATGGCCCTGTTTATATCCCATTCCGATTGGCGTTGTGTTTGAGCATTTGTTATGAAACACTGAGGGCAAAAATTCAAACATTATCATAAAAAAGGGAGGGTGGCTGGAATCAACATAAAATAGACTACATGAATGTTTAGGGACCAGAAGTAGGTCAAACGCAAGTGTGATCACAGAGAATGGGAGGCGGCATAAATGCCATTACATTAGCTCTTGGAATTTTCACTCGATGACTTTTCGGCCGTGTTTGGGCCAAAATAGTTCTTTTATTGAACAGAAAGTTAAAATTATCACTTTTCTGTGGTGTTCCAGTTTTTGGTACTTAAAAAATGCTAGATATTTAAACGGTCGGGCAAAGTTCTGTTTATCTTAAGTTCTCTTGAATATGAGTGTGACTACCAGTCCCTCCTTCAACCCCCGTTTTCAGATTCAAGTTTAATATTCACATAACAATGCATTGAGAGTGATAATGTTCTCTTGAAGAACTTGACCCTTCAAATATTTATCAGAAGTAGGGGGCTAAAATATCAAAATGTTCTTTAGGTTCACCCTTTTTTCAGTCTAGCCGAGTGGATTGGTGCGCTTGAATTAGGCTCCTTTGTCTGAGAGGGCGAAAGTTCGAATCCTAGTGTACCCAATTATTTGGTTTGGGACGGGGTCAGTGGCGTGACTCTGTAAGCTCAGTCAGAGGCGACCCAACTCTAAATGGGTACCTGAAGAAAGCTGAGGAAGGTGAACAGGAAGGGTATGCGAAAGCACAGGATGGTTGGCCCCCAGCCCCTATTGCACTTCCTGGCTGAAAGACCAAGAAATTGAGATCAGCACCGCCGGTAGGGACTGTAAAGTCCAATGCCGTATTCTTTACCTTTTTGTTCAGTCTTGAAGGGGAGCTCTTTGAGCAAATATTTTTTTTTTACAGGGACCTCTCTCCTGACATTTTACCTAAAAAAAAAAAAAACAAGCAAGCAAAATTAAGTAAAAAAATTAAACACACAAACACGGATCCTCGACCATCCTTATTGAAAAAATATGCATTTCTGAGTCTTATAGATAAGGGCTTGAAGCCCCTGCAAAAGGGTTCTCTAATATAATGAAGATGATGGTGTAATTCTCATTAAGATAAATCTACCCAAATCTTTTCCTCCTATCTTGAAAATTAGACAAACTTTCGCAAAGCATAACTTTTAACGGGTGACCTGAAACTTGATAAAATTTACGGGTTGGAATTATTACAAACAGCTGATCCTTTTAATGTATAAATTGCTATCAAACCGTCTTTTTTATTTTTTCGAACTTGTGACCCTCCTCCCCAAATACTCCTTTTCAAATAACCATATGTACATTCTTATTCAAATGATACCCTTTTGCAAGAACAAGAAATTGACCAAAGTAAAAAGAAAGCTTAATTTGTCTGAAGGCCAAGTAAGGCATTGGCTTGCAAATTAGAAACCTTCATTTGTAACAATCCAATTTTCAACATTTCACCATGACAACAGAAGCCCTACTAAGTATAAAAATCTCGTTATGCATTTCATGGCAACACATTTAAGAAACCACAATCGCCAATCGTCCTAAGAACTTGACATTAAAATACCTTGTAGTTTGACATGCACATACAAGTCCTACAGCATATAAGTACATTTTTTCTTATAAGGGTAATATTTGCGATTATCATTTAAGTCCATCTCAGGGAAATTTGTTTGTCAGATTGTTTGTTTCAGTTTTTTGCAGACAAAAGATGAACTTACATAGCTACAAAATACCAATATAACCGCAAAATCGCACCCACAACCGCAACCACTAGCTCCACTACCAACAAAACGACTATCACGCGCAGAATTAGCAGTTCTGCCCACAACCCATAGTTTCTGTCGACTCCAGCTACAATAATATTTCCATTTTCACTCCCTTAATCTCCGAACTATCAACACCTTCATTTCTAGCCTCATAACTTAAATGACTATTTTGACTGTAACATCATCATCTGCCTCATTACCATATACTGTGTAAACTACGTCGAATAGAGCCTAGGAAAACAAATGGAATAAGTGGAACACACTTAAAAAATTACATGTGGTAATACTTGATCAGATTTATCGATTAGTTAAACGTTCTTTATCTCAATCAAATTTAAATGAAACCGTAAGTACCCATTCTTATACATTCCGGGATAATTTCTAAAGTTCCATACGTTATCCATTTTCTAAACCATTTCCTCTACATTTACCTACACTAAAAAATTCCCACAGATATCAAGAACTTTAGCATTCTAGAAAAATAGTAGTATGATATAATTAGCCCAAATGGAACACAGATAATTTGCTTAGAAAATTGCTAAAAATTTGATTGAATTTAATCCAATTCAATAAACTTTTTCTTTGTCTGTCATCTGTAGTTACAAACATAATCCCGTTAAAAAAAATTAGTAAAAGTTATATGTTTCGTTTACAGATACTTTTGCAAGTAAGGTAGCTGCTGTACAAGACAAGTACGCCGATGCTTCAATTGGCAATGTTACTGGAAGTAATGCCGTAAATGTCTTCCTTGGGATTGGTATTGCTTGGTCTATAGCAGCAGTAAAACATGTTATCAATGGTAGAGCATTCATTGTCCCACCTGGAAAGTAAGTAGTAAAATCTAAAAGTTAGGCCTAATCTCTAGCGCATGATCGAGAGACTGAAATACTTTCCGTTGATTGTTGTTTTTGGGCTACGGCATCTCAATCTAAAAGATCTATTAATATATTAAACAAGAAAAGAAAAGAAATTATAGCAAGCATGCAGCAGTTTAGTTTATTTCAGAGATTGTAATATTATGCTCATTACCGTATTATGAGCGTGTTCCAGATGTAACAGAAAGTTAATAATATGTTTGTTATATAATATGTCGACAAGAAGTTATGTTTATGTAATGTCAATAATTTAAAAATGAATTTTTCTTTTTTGTTTTGTGTTGCCATAACCTTAGGGCTTTTAGTGCAATAAAACTTATTTACTTACTTACTATTCAATTGTTCCAGGTGAGAGCGAGTTATGGAAGGATCGAAAATTAAATTCGCATTAAATTTTGCATTTCTTTTTTTTTGTGAATACAGTTGACTGGCCGTATTTAGTGAATTAACTTCTACACATTCATCGTCAAACTAGGAAATATAGAGACAGATGATAGAATTTTAAGAAAGTAATGGGTACTAATGAATGAACAGTCATATTTTTCAAATTTTAATCATCACTCATTAAAATTTTTCATATTTTAGTAATCATTATAATACGTCTTATAGAATTAGTTAATAAACCGTTTCTGCCTCGCTATTATTTTGTATTAAATTTGAAGTAAATACGTATTAGAATAAAGTTTCCACCAGATCGTACTCCATAACAAACACGAGGTCCAACCGTTCACTTTTTTAACGCTTTTTTATTGAACTTAAACAAATAAATGTGAATATACGGTCGTTTCAGTAAAGAGATATTCATTTCGTCTATTTTAGCAAAATAAAATTGACTATGGCTTTTATTTCAAAGCTTGTAAAATCAACTCATCGAGTTATTTAATACCGGAAATCTCCATTGAAATGAAAGTTCATATTTTGGTCCAATTGCTAGAAAATAAGAACTGATGAAACACAACTGTGTGGATACAATTTGCAAGGACCTGAAGAGAGTAGACATTCAATGGGGGATGGTAAGGACGAAGGCTTTGAATAGTTAGTTGTGTGTTGAGTTGACTGGCTTTATTTGTTGGTGTGCTGAGTCCTTCGGTGTTGACTTGCCATTGTCGAGTTGTAGGGGTGCAGAACAGCTCTGTTTTAAATTATAGGTCTTGAGTTGTGCTCTGTCATATCCTACGTTAAAATTGTATGGGTTGAGTTGTCAGTATGCCAAATTGTGTGACTACAATTACGTGGTTTGGATTGCTTAGAGATTTGCTTTGGAAAGCTTAAGCTAGGTTAGCCTATTTGCAGTTCCTTAGTTCTCAAGTATTTTCATCTGGTTTTTGATCATAAAAAAACAAACAAATAGAAAGTAAAACAAACCAGCAAGCAAGTGTAGTAAAACTGTAAAAAATGTAAACAGGTATATTTGTTTATATTTATTGTGTTTTTTCAGCTTGGCTTTCAGTGTCACACTTTTCTGCAGTACAGCCTTATGTGCGATTGCTGTGATGCTTTTAAGACGAACGAAAAGGATTGGAGGCGAGCTTGGTGGACCACGGGGGGCTAAAATTGCCACAAGTTGTTTATTTGTTTTCTTTTGGCTATTTTATGTATTCATGTCTTCACTAGAAGCGTATGGTGTAATTCAAGGATTTTAAATAGGAAAAAATGCGGGTGTTAGTTGGACTATCAAATCGAAAAAATTGTGAATAGAGATTTGGCAGCTAATGCAAGCTGAGTTTGGACATGTAATGAAAACTGCCTACCTCACCCGTGAACTTTTTAACCGAATAGTAGATTATCCTTCAAACCAACAATGGCCCACATTCCCCTTGTTCTGATCTGGTGAAAATAAGGAACGCATATAATATCCACATTAAAAGTCTAGCAGGCAGCTATGTGAACAGTGATTTTGAGACAGGTTAAGCATGCAAATTTGTTTATTCCAGTTATTTAAAGGACTCGGTTTTGCCGTTGTGTGAGTGTGTGTGTTTACTTCTAATGTATTTGGGGAGCTCAAGATGGCCACTTATAACAGAGCGTCTATACTCGAAAATATTCAATATAATGATATTCGAATCCCATTAAGTGCTTCAGTATTTCTATGATAACTATGGAGGTAAAACAAGGCGCGGAAACACTCGTAGTGAAGGAGTTGCATAATTTGATTTTGATATTTCTTTTCTAGTTGTTAAAGAGCGGTTGAAGAATCTAGGGTACTTATTGGTTATATAATAGACACTCGGGAAGTGAAGTTCGATTAATGCTAATGAAATCAAACAAAATATTATGAATATATAATAGTTTAGAAACAAGTTTGGGCTATATATTTGCACATTAGGGTAGGGGTGGGGTAAAGCGTAGCATATATTAAATACGTAAACTAACCATTGCTGTATTTAATATTTGCTATGCTTTACCCCCCCCCCCTAATATGCAAATATATAGCCCAAATTTGTTTGCATAAACCAAACCAAACCAAAATACAAACTAAACACTTAAATAGAATATAGCTACAATTTATTTTGCAACCAAACCAAACCTAATTGTGTCATATAAAGAAGTTGCTTGACCAGTTTATTGTGTCATGCTTACATCATTCGCGATCGAAATTGTATAGTGTCTATTATATAACCGATAAGTACCGAATCTAGGACAATTTAAACTGTTTAATTTTTTTTTTTTTTTTTTTTACCCCAAAACTTGAATTCGGTCCTTTATGGCTTGTGAAATATTTGACTCGAAGTTTATTTGTCAATTACACTTTAAAGCCTCATTATATTTTATTCTGAGGTGGCCTTAGGAGGGGGGGGGGAACACTTGCCCCAGGCACAGAAATTTTAGGGGTACAAAATTTCAAATAAGTAATCTAACATTTATAATCATTTTATAATTTTTGTATTTTTTTTACATCAAGTTGGTAAAGCAAATTAAATCCGAAATTTTCATTTTTCCCATATAACGTAAGAAAATTCAGATTTATATAAATGAAAAATTGTGTTAATATATTGATATTTTCTTAATAAATAAAAATTCTGTTGAAATTTGGCACATATATTTTTGGGAGACACGGAGGAGGAGGGAATCAGTATTTTTCCCCAGGCGCAAGAGGGGCCAGAACCGCCACTGAATTTGTTTTGTTGTACTAGCAACTAAAGTCAGTATTCAATTTTTAATATTTTCTCAAGCATTCAGCATTCCCTAAAATTAGAAATTAAAAATATATATATAGTTTTCGCCATGGATATGCTGATATGCCCTCAATTTAATGGACATTTTTAATTTCTTGTAACTATTGCATGATCGTTTGAGATGAATCTTTCATTAAATGTTATTCTATACAAGATTCTAGATATTCTAGACGAGAAAAAAAAATGACAAAGACTTTAACATAAAAAAAGCTTAAAACATCAATTCAATAGGCTTTAAATTGGCTTTCAAGAGGGAGGAAAAGAGGGAGTGTGTACAAAACATAGTCAACGCCTATACTGGCAATAAAAGGTGGGAAATTGTCGAGTCCTTTTATTAATTTTGTCGGTAATGGAGCACAAGTTTTTTAATATCTGGAGGTAAAGAGCGATTGGGAGACAACTTTAGGATACTGACTTTTTTATTCATCAATGGAATATATTATTTATGCAATAATAAACTAGTCATATACATAATGACGGAAAAATTTGAACATGAACATAAGAGAAACAAAACTTCTAATCTATGCTCTAAGCAGCTCCTAATTAAGAGCGCTGATAATGAGTATACTTATTTTTTACAGAAAATTTGCCTTTTTGACACATTAATACGAAGTGTGATATTTAAGTCTAACCATGCCAAAAAACCTCTGATTTTACGCGTTTTCAGCCATTTTAAAATGAATGATACCCACCTCCCCCTCTATCCTTCTAGCCTCGATTCTTATTTCTTCTTTGTTTTTCATTTTATTTCTTCATAAAATGCCGTTATAAAAAGAAAGAAAATGGGAAAAACATTGTAACAGATCTTATTTAATAAAAAAAATAATAATTTGAGGCAAAGATTTAACACCGATCTACTTACTTAATAGCAACAAAGCCTCTATGGCACTTAATAAAATTAATTTCGGCCTTAGAAAGCAATTGAGTTGTTTTATGATTTTTTTTTTACGAGCTTAATTTTTTAGAAGCTTTTATCTTCTATACTTTATATTTACTCTCTAACAACTAAGCATGCGTGAAAACGCTCAGAGGTATATATAGGAAGGTATAACTTCCAAGTAATCTTATTGAAAGTTTCCCCAGAAACAGCGAATGAATTTAACTTTTCCGTGACTTCTGTATTTTTGGATAATGAAATTGCTTTAGATAGGACAAAGCTAAACTGCATGTTAAGATAATATGTTCATGTACCAATTCTAATATTTGGTTAACAAGTTATACTGCAATCGATACGGACAGAAAATAGTATTTATCGATTTGTGAAGTTTATCCATTTAGCCAGGTTTGTCCCTCTATGAATGTGTTGGTTATAGACTAAGCCGAAAATTCTCCTTTAGGAGAAAAAAAAATTGGTGAAAAAAAGATCCGATAAATGTCAAAGTATACAATCTCCCAACAAATAGGATCGTTGAAAGTTTTTATTGTAAACTAATAGATATTGGACAATGGTACTCCCTTCTCGTAGCAATATGACGTTTTGAAGTGTATTTAATTTGTTTTGGCTTTACAGGGACAGTAGTCCTGCTGACTACAGTTACGAATAGGTAGAAAAAGGCCAAAATAGTACTGATCTCTTTCATTACTTAAAAAGGGTACTAGATATAAAAACTAGCTCTCAAACAACCCTTTTACTCCTCCGTCCATGACCACCTAGTAGGCCACAAGGGCTGACGGAAAAAAGGACATACGCCTGATATCAATGTCAAACAATATTTGCTTCAAATATCATTATTGGGGATATTAAGCTTTAGACAAGGAGCTTTCTGTCACATTTATTCCAACGGTGTTTTTTTTTTTATTTGCCACCAGTTTTTGGGTATTTCAGGCTCATTTTTAAAATTCTCTATTTTTTATAGATGCAAATTACTATTAGCTGAACCTGGATAACTGTTACCACTTTTGGTTCAGTATCAACTGAAAATTTTTCCATTACTCAAAACAGTTTAATTGCAAACACGATTTTAAATTTTTGTTTACTATGAATCGATGTTCGCACTCTACTAGGTTGCAGGTATTACTATAATCAAGATATAGCAACTAGGTTACAGCTATTACTGTAATCAAGACATAACAACTGTAAAATTAGACAAATCCACGCAAAAAGGCTAGAATTTGTTACTTCTTCATTTCATAACAAAAAGTGTCTTAGTTTCAAGAAAAGAGTCGCAGAAATGCACTACGGTGAGTGAGCACTTATGATATACTCACTATATATCTTTTAATAGTTTACCAAACAGAGCACAAGAAGAAGAGAGCGCTCAATAAATGGCGAAATTCCGAATGAAGTATCGTTTTGACCCAAACAACAGACCTAGGTCTTCTATTTAAATCCTTGTAAAAAAGACAATTATTATGTATGACAGAACAAGATTATTAGATTCATCTTTTTCAGTTTTTCTTCAGTCATTTATTTGCTTCTGTGTAGATTACATCAAAGGTTAGTTATTTTCTTTTGCACTGAGAAGGGCTTAGCGGAAGCCTTTGCCTAAATATTTACTTTGTCTTTTCGTCAAAATAACCCTTATTTGATTTTGTCTTTTTTTCGTTCTTCTGTCGCAAGAACGATTGTTCCTAACTATAATAGTTGCAATATTTGATATTTGAATAGTTACTATATTTGATGCTGTGAAAAGTTTAAAATCTGATTCAATAGATAAGGATGGTATTTCTAAGATGCATATGCCGATTGAATGCATCCCCCTTATATCTCACTTTCAGCTTCTTTTTCAAATGTGTCTATGTACTTCATACGTACCTGAGAGTTTTCTGTGTGGCACTGTTTCGTCAATTTTAAAAAGGGGAAAGTCACCGACTGATTGTTCCAGCTATCGACCTATTACTGTATCTTGTAATATTAGTAAGGTTTTTGAGTATATCCTTCTACCTTTTTTGACTAAAAATATTATTAAGGGTGAGAACCAATTTGGTTTTCGATATGGGGTGGGTTGTCATCATGCACATAAGATTCTGTCTTCTCTACTAGCTGATAATTCTTCTAAGGGAAATGGTCTTTATATGTTTGCTTTGGATCTTTCGAAAGCGTTTGATAGTGTGGTCCATAGTCAGCTCCTTTTTTCCTTGTATAATTCTGGGGTCAATCTCTCTGTTATAATGCTTCTTTGGTTTTGGTATTCAAACTTTTTTCTTCAATTAAGATCTGCACCAGACACTATTATAAGAATACAAAGAGGAGTTAGGCAGGGTGGTGTTCTGTCCCCTACGCTTTTTAAGATTTGTATTTCTAGTGTGCTGGCTAAGATTTCAGGTACTTACCTTTCTGGTCTTGCGGATGTTTCTTATCTTGCGTATGCTGACGACTTGCTTCTGATTAGCCGTTCCAAAAAGGGTCTTTCCCAAATGGTCTCTATAGTTTCTGATGCTTTCTCTGATATTGGCCTTTCACTTAATATAGATAAATGTGAGTTTCTTCCCTACAACTGTACTACTGCAACTCCCCTTCACTGTAATAACTTCACTATCCCTCTTGTTGATTGTATTCGTTGGCTTGGTATCTCTATTACTAACAATCTTTCGAGCTTACGTCAGCGTACTGTTTGTGATATAAGCAAAAAGATTCAGATTGGTAATGCAAATATTGTTGCAAACAGAGGGAAGTATAATAGACGTGGGCTGGCCAAACTTTATTCTACTTTTTGTGATCATTCTGTCCTTTATGCTTCAGGTCTTTTCCAACTTCTTAATAATAGTAATTTAAAAAGAATTCGGATAAATTATTTCAAATTTTGCAAATTTCTTCTGTATCTTCCACCTTGGACAAAAAACCGGACTCTTGTTAGAAAATTTTCAGTTCCTGATATAACTTTAAAGTTGGAGATTCTTCACAGAAAACTCTCTAGTACAGCTTCTGCGCGCCTATCCCCTCACCACCGTCTTATCCGTTTTTTTCGTTGACTATTTGTGTGTATTTGTTTTTCTCTTTGTGTTTTTTTATATTTATTCTTACTCCACCATGTTTACTTTATGTATCGTGTGGGTGAAAAATAAAATAAATGAATAAATAATATCCACGGTGCCTATTGAAAAGCTGTTAATCACTACGTATTACTAGTTATTTTGCTCTGTTATAAGTGGCCTGAATGGGGATCCCTGTGTCCAAGGATGAAGGAAAGTTGGCTCCCCTTATTGTTAAATCGTAGTAGCATGTGAAAATGGTTGATAAATTGTTTACAACTCGTTATTGTTTTCTTTTCAAAAATAAAAATTTTTCCTACTCGTCTTTCTATTTCCTGACTTTTATACTTTTGCTTTAGTGCATTTTTTTTATTTTCCTTTATTGATGTGCAAAAGTACTTAAATTTTATCGTAGGCTTAGGATATCTCTAGCACGTGAGCTAAAGTTTTCTCTTGGAAATCAAAATACGAAATAAACATTACAAGTATAGATGAATATACGCAAAAGATAAACAACAAGGATAAATTTGTGAACATTTGCAGGCGAAACAAATTTCTACAAGAGAATTGGCCAGTATTATTTAGCAAACAAACACAAAGTAGAAGAAACAGGGAAATTCTTTTCAAGACAGTAGAAATCGATTCAGTGGATATTTCGGCCCTATGTCCGAGGGCCGTCTTCAGCACAACACGAGAAAGATAAAAATATATATATATTTATATATAAACTTACATTAAAATGTGAGAATTAAAACTAATAATGTTTTTTTTAAAAACAGCCCTAGCATCCTTAATTCAACAAAGTTCAACCAGGACTGATAAATACAATGAAGTGAGATGATAAATTCATTCAAACAAAACAGAACAAAATGATTAAATGCAAGTTTTCAAAGCTAACCTTGCGTTTTTGGCAGCCTGCCTCAAAGGACTTTTTGTAACTGGTTCAATGCTATTATAAATTGGTTTAGTAAAATATTTTGTTAGATCATTTTTAATTAAGTTCGAGCATAAAGAATTTAGTGAGTACTTCCCCAAGTCCCTATTCAAAGAAATATTATTATTTATTTTGAGACTAATTTCGATTGATTCCCGAACCACCTGTTTTATCCCCAAATCATTACTAATGAGTGAAGATTTTTCAAAAAGTATCGTGTGGGAGGGATTATTAAATATATGCAAACCTAAAGCAGAATCAAAGGAGTTATTAGAACTATTTGAAATTAATGCCTTGTCTATGTCTTTTTTATGCTGGTGTAGCCGTTTTTCTAGATTCTGATATGAATTTTTCCAGATTCTGATTTAGAAGTAAAATTTCCCCCACCACAGTTCAATATAGTAAAAAATTAAGAACATAGCGCGTTGTTTCAAGTCCAGAAAAATATGGGGCTTTTAGTATTCCGATTCAACGGTTTTGTCAAAATTGGAATGAAATAGTCATACACAGAGAATCTTTCGCCCTATTAAGCGGTAAGAGGTAGTAGAGGCATCCAATACCTTTAAGGAGAAAATATTAACGCTTACCTAAATTGGTGGGTCAAAATTGAGGATTCAAGAAATGTATCATTCTGGAAATGCAACACATCAAACTCATTTTTGTCTTGTGGTTCGACTGTTTAAAATTCAAAACCTGTCTCGACTGGCTAGAAATTCTGCCAGCAAACCCAAGAGTTTGAATATTTTCAAGTTACAATTTTTTGGCTAATGCAAGAATAAGCAAAAACAGAGTAAAGATTTCATCCGAATAAAATAAAACAGATTTAAATAGGGTCCCAAACCATGAAGAAAAAAAAAATGTTCGGTGTTTTATTCTATACCTCAAGATTTTATGAAGAGCCCAGGGTTTAACGCAGGTGTGTTTTCACGCACTAAAAGCCGCTTCCGTGTTTCGTGTAAGGTTCACCGACTGCGCTGGGAACTCTCTAACTGAGCCAATAAACATGGCACCCTTTTAAATTAGGAAAATCATGAAAAAGGTTAAAAAGGAGCTTTCAGAAAAATGATTTTATTCGCTAGTAACTATCGTGATACCTAACGTCAAAAATTTATCCACTGCCCTTTTAATTCATTTTTCCTTAATTCTCGGACTTTTAATTGTGTACTTATGTCATTTTTATTTTTGTCATATAAATTTGTGAGCCATTTTATTTTATCAGTGTATGCACTTCCGATATTGTTTTTGTTTTTTTTTTCTTCCTCTATAGTGTTAGTTTGTAGACATTTAGCAGTGAAATACTTGTAAAGGTTTAATCACTTAATAAAATCATCATCATGCACTTCCGATGACAGGTGTGATAATACACCATCAAAATTTCTCCCGTCGTGCATAATCCCCCTTGTAAAAATAAAACAACATAAATAGATGATTAGGCACAGCAAAAAGTATACAACAAACGCTGTTATACAAGACTTGATAGCGCAATGACTTGATAGAACACTCGCCTATGGCCGTGGTAACTTATATTCGAATTTTAGATAAGACGAACTTATGTCTGAGAGTAGACTAAAAAACTCAAACGTAATAATAGCAATAAGAATGACTCATTTTCCAAGTGGAAAATATTTTTTTCTTCTCGAGAGTCTATGAATATAAGTGAAAACAAGGAGCACAAAAGGATAACTGCTTTTCCTCAACTCAAAGGCTTTTTTCATTTATGCATTTTCAAATAGTTCGACGTAACGAACTGTAGTAAGGAGCGATCCGGCTCAAAAGTAACCAAAACTCTAAAAAATTGAATTTTTATATCAATAGCTACATCAAAAGAATCGAATTTTAATGCTGATTTTAAATATATAAGTTTCATCAAGTTTAGTCTTACCCATCAAAAGTTACGAGCCTGAGAAAATTTGCCTTATTTAGGAAAATAGGGGGAAACACCCCCTAAGAGTCGTAGGATCTTAACGAAAATGACACCATCAGATTCAGCGTCTCAGAGAACCCTACTGTAGAAGTTTCAAGCTCCTATCTACAAAAATGTGGAATTTTGTATTTTTTGCCAGAAGACAAATCACGGGTGCGTGTTTATTTGTTTGTTTGTTTGTTTTTTTTTTTGTTTTTTTTTCTCAGGGGTCATCGTATCGACCAAGTGGTCCTAGAATGTCGCAAGAGGGCTCATTCTAACGGAAATGAAAAGTTCTAGTGCCCTTTTTAAGTGACCAAAAAAATTGGAGGGCATCTAGGCCCCCTCCCACGCTCATTTTTTTCCTAAAGTCAACGGATCAAAATTTTGAGATAGCCATTTTGTTCAGCATAGTCGAAAACCATAAAAACTATGTCTTTGGGATGACTTACTCCCCCACAGTCCCTGGGGGAGGGGCTACAAGTTACAAAATTTGACCAGTGCTTACATATAGTAATGGTTATTGGGAAGCGTGTAGGCGTTTTCAGTAGGATTTTTTGGTTGGGGGGAGGGGTTGAGAATAGGGGGATAGGCTGGGGGAACTTCCATCGAGGAATTTGTCATGGTAGAAGAAAATTTCCATGAAGGGAGCGCAGGATTTACTAGCATTATTAATAAAAACAATGAAAAAAGAAATATGAAAAAGTTTTTTCAGCTGGAAGTAAAGAGCAGCATTAAAACTTAAAACGAACAGAAATTATTACCCATATGAGGGGCTCACCTCCTCCTAATACCCCGCTCTTTACGCTAAAGTATTTTTAGTAATTTCAACTATTTATTTTACGGCTTCGGTGATTCAGGGGTCATTCTTAATGAATTGGGACAAAATCTAAGCTTTAGTGTAAAGAGCTAGGTACTGACGAGGGGGCGAACCCCCTCATATATGTAATAAAAACATGAGAATAATTTATTCTCATGAGAATAAAAACAAGCTAATTTATAAGTTACGTATATCTTTTACTAAAAAAAAGATTCGTAAAAAATTAAAAGTTCTAGTTGCCTTTATCTTAATTAACCAAAAAATCAGAGGGCAACTAGGCTTCCTCCCCCGCTCTTTTTTCTCAAAATCATTCAATCAAAATTATGAGAAAGTCATTTAGCAAAAACAAAATAATAAATATGCAAATTTCGTTTTAATTATTCATCTGCGGAGAGCCAAAATCAAAACATGCATTGATTGAAAAACGTTCAGAAATTAAATAAAAAAAAACAATTTTTTTTAACTGAAAGTAAGGAGCAAAATTAAAACTTAAAACGAACAGAAATTACTTCGTATATGAAAGGGGCTGCTTCCTCACCAACATCCCGCTCTTTACGCTAAAGTTTTTTACTGTTTTAAAAAGAAGAGTTGAGAGAAAGAGTCAAACTTTAGCGTCAAGAGCGGGATGTTGGTGAGGAAGCAACCCCTTTCATATACGAAGTAATTTCTGTTCGTTTTAAGTTTTAATTTTGCTCCTTAATTTCAGTTAAAAAAACTTGTTTTTTTAAAATTTAATTATAACTTAAGACTACTTTGAAAAATGTGTTAAATAAAGCCAAATCCGTTTTCAACCTCTCGTTTTCAACTATATCCATAGATTTTTGTCCATTTTGAAAACAAGTTAAATTTTGTTTTTAATATTTATTATCTGTTTTCTAATTTCGACTCAAATAATTTGTTCTACTTCAATCAGGACTACTTAAAAAAGATGTAATAAATTCTGGTTCTTGAAGGTGATGGTTCCTAGACATAAATGTCAAATTGTAAGGAGCGACCCGGCTCAAAACTAACCAAAATTCTTATCAGAAGAATTGGATTTTTATGCTGATTTCAAATATATAAGTTTCATCAAATTTAATCTTACGCATCAAAAGTTACGAGTCTGAGAAAATTTGCCTTATTTTTGAAAAAAGGGGGAAACCAACCCTAAAAGTCACAGAAGCTTAATAAAAATCACACCATCAGATTCAGCGTCTCAAGAGAACCCTAATATAGAGGTTTCAAGCTTCTATCTGCAAAAATATGGAATTTTGTATTTTCTGCCAGAAGAAAGATCACGGATGCGTGTTTATTTCTATTTTTTCCGGGGGTGATCGTATTGACACGGTGGTTCTAGATTATCATGAGAGGGCTCATTCAAACGGAAATTAAAAGTTCTAGTGCCTATTTTATGTGACTAAAATGATTGTGGGAGCAACTTTAATCATCCGATTAAAATTTTGAGATAGCTATTTTGTTCATCATAGCTGAAAGGCACTAACTCTGCCTTTGAATATAACATGAACCCCACAGCCCCAAAGGAAAGGTTTTTAAGTTAAAAAAAATTCTATTGTTTACGCAAAGTATCTATTATTTGGATGCATACATCTTACGGTGGGAAGACGAATTTTCCGCTGGGTGTTTTCTCACGGGGGAACTCTCCATGGGGAGAGAAGTTTCCAGGGGGTGAACTTGTCAGAGGAAATTATACACTGAAGGAATTTGCGAGAATTTCTATATGAAATTATTTTTGTATTTCTAGCTTTCTCTTTTCCGTCTCAGTTTTACGCATGGAGTTGTTAAGGGTAATTATCCTAGGTAAATTTTCACCGGGATTGAATTGTCTAGAAGATATATCCGTGGAGTGGGTATTTCTCCGTGGATGTGGGACCAGATTTTCTAGGATTATTTGAAAAAGATCAGAAATTAAATAAAACAGATTTTTCAAATGAAAGTAAGGAGCGACATTAAAAATTAAAACCAACCGAAATTATTACGTATACGAAGGGAGTTGCCTCCTCCTCAACACCTCGGTATTTACACTAAGTTTGAATTCTCTCCCAATTCCTTAAGAACGACCCCTGAAACACAAGGGTCGCTTGATTGGAACAACAAGAAGCTTTTTTCAAAAGTACTAAAAAATTTTAGCGTAAAGTGTAAGGTCTTGAGGAGGAGGCAGCCCCCGTTTATATACGTAATAATTTCTGTTCCTTTTAAGTTTTAATGTTGCTCCTTACTGACAGTTGAAAAATCTTGATTTTTAAAATTTAATTTTAAACAAGGTCAGTTTGAGATGGACAAAATTCGGCTATCATAGTCAAAATGAGGCATAAACCATTTTCCAAATTTTATTGTGACAATTTTTTTTCAAGTTTGTCCACGCTGTAGATCGAACTCATTTTTGCCAAAAATGGCACACGTTTCCGTTTTTTATTATGGAGCTGGACTAACCAAACTAAAACATATTTTCATCTCTAATAATTTGACATATTATTGATTTGTAAAGCACCAAAAAAGCTATCGCTTGAAGTACTTCTCGAAACATTTGGATTAAAAATTTTATCCCCCTCCCCTTCCACTACCGTTGGTATGAGAAAGATAAAATTAAAAACACAAGAACTTACTAAAAAATCTTTTAAATCGCAATGATCTAAATATATAAAGAGGGAGGGGGAGGCAAATAGTTGTCTAGACGCTTTAAAATACTTACTTTTGGATATGATCAACATGTAGTCAGATTCCAGCAACCGTTCCAAATTTTATTTCTCCAGAAGAATGCAAAATTTTATTTAGTTTTTCTTGAAGTATTTTTTTTTTTTTTTGGACTAGTAACCTTTGAATAAACAAAATTAGACAAAAAAAAATTAAAAAAGAATTTATTGATTCATCTGTTGAAGAAAATATAAAATAGGATAATCGAATGCGCTTATAGGAAACGACCAAGTTCGGTTACCCAATTTCAGCAAACTTTACTTAAGTCTATAAAGCAATTTTCTCTGCATTCGGTGTTGTAATTCCCCTCGACGAATCATGGTAAAGATCACTTTCTGAACAGATCTCTCCGGATATTTCTGGAAGACAACAATAAAACGATTAGACACTCAAGCATTTTAACAAACTAAAAGAACTCATTAAAGAATGTATTGGCCGGAAAGCATTCTTTAAGTTTCAACATTAAATTATCAATCCCAATTCCTAAAGTATTTAAGTGCAGAAAAGTAAAAACAAGGTGATGGATGAAAATATTATATTAATGTCATGACTTAAACTTGTTTTCGTGAGTCTTTTTCTTGAATTACGAAGTGACTTTAGGTATTTCATTGATTGCGTATTCATCAATGTATACGAAATAATTGTTATAAAAAACAATTTTTCATTCCCTATATCAGTGGTCCTCAAGCTTATCTAGATACTGTACCCCTTTTTACCCACAAAACATTTTAGGTATCCCTTCTCAGCTACCGGTACTAAGCAGGGCCAAATCTTCAGCATTTCCACGGGGGGGGGGGGGGGGAGGGGGGCAAGAGAGGTTCGTATCCAGATAGTCAAGGGGCATAGACTGTATAATATTTTTCGCTCTCCTCATTATTGGGGAGCGGGGGAGCAACTGCCCCCTTACTCCCACCCCAAAAAAAATGACGTCCTGGTACTAAGTAAACAATAGTTAAAATATAAACAAAATTGACAATCCCAGAGTTTAAGGTTTTTTTTTTTTTGGCCGGCCGCGTACACCCTAAAAAATTGTGTGCACCCCCAAGGGGTACGCTTACCATTGTTTGAGAACCACTGTCCTATATAAAAGCATAGCAAAGCTCTACAATGTGTCGCTCTACAGGTTTGTCGGAAATGTCAAACAAGAAAACTCTTCTACCGTGTGGAAGTCCCATTTTCCTAAGGGACCTAATACAGATTGGCTACATATTGTTATAGTGAATGGAAGGTAATTTCTTTCTTCATCTATTGATGAATAGACAATCATAAACAGTTCTACAGCTTTTTTCCTACTTTTTCTTTACTTATTTAAAAGAGAGAGACACTTTTATTATACATATCATCACAATACAAAAGAACCACATCAGCCACTTTAGAAAGTCAAAGAACGCTCTCATTACGCTGTATTCAGAATAATAGGTGAACAAATACAGTTTCAGCTTAAGGAATTGTAGCATATCAGTAATTTCGTCAAAGAGGGAGGATGAAGTTGACAAACAAAAAAAAAACTTTTTTCAGCACTAATGGGCCCCTGCGAAATCGTATGAGCATCGAAATACATAATTATGCAAAGTTATGTTTCGCATTTACGGCTTTACTTCCCCGCATCGCCAAAGCGTGAATGAGTTGGTCACTGGTTAAACGTCACATAAATGTTCGTCATTTGGGGACAAGTGAGGGCCAATCCCTCTGTCTTCGCTGAATTCAACTTTTTATATCCTTATATTCTTAATAATATGATTCTAATGACCAGTTCCTCCAAGATGTGTTCAAAAAGCTAAAATAACGAAAGTATACTATCTAATGCAAAATTCAAAATTCTTTGCAGCCTTCCCGAAGAAAAATAGTAATAATAATTACACAAATTTTCGTGAATTATGTTAACTCCACATCTAAAATTCTTTTAACGTCCTTTGGTTTTCTAAAATCTCATTTCTTTTTTTTTATATAGGACAATATTTCATGAATAAGTGAATCTTTTATCTGCAACTCCTCAAAGACAACACGAGTTGCACAAAAAAGCAGATTTTTGAAGGGAAAGTTTTGGAAGGGTAAATAATAAAATCTACATATTTTAACAAAAACTCATTTTAACTTGTTTGGTGCATTCGCCCAAGTCAGACAAAGATTTTTTTGTGAGGTTTACTGTGCATTTTAAAAAATCCTAAAAACGGATATAAATTAATAAAAAAAAACAGTTTATTTTCCTATGGAAGTAAAGAGCGAATCAAACAGTTCGTGGTAACGAACTGTACGTAAGGAGCGACCCGGCTCAATAGTAATCGAAAAGCGGAATTTTGATGCCAAATAGATATATCGAAAGAATCGGATTTTTACGCTGATTTTAAATATATAAGTTTCAACAAGTTTAGTCCAACCCATCAGAAATTACGAGCCTGAGAATATTTGCCTTATTTTCAAAAAAGGGGGAACACTCCCATACAAGTCATAGACTCTTAATGAAAATCACATCATCAGATTCAGCGTATCAGAAAACCCGATTGTAGAGGATTCAAGCTTCTATCTGCAAAAATATGGAATTTTGTAATTTTTGCCAGAAGAAAGATCACTTATGCGTGTTTATTTGTTTTTTTGTTCTTTTTTCCCATGGGTGATGGTATCGACCCAGTGATCCTACAATGTCAAGAGAGAGTTCATTCGAACGGAAATTAAAATTTATTGTGTCCTTTTAAGTGACCAAAAAATTGAAGGGCAACTAGGCCCCCTCCCACGCTCATTTTTCCCCAGTCACCGGATTAAAAATTTTAGATTATCATTTTATTCAACATAGTCGACAAATCTAATAGCTATGTCTTTGAGGACGACTTAATCCCCAACAGTCCCCGGGGGAAGGACTGCAAGCTATGAACTTTGCCCATTGTTTACATATAGTATTGGTTATTGGGAAGTATTAAGACGTTTTCAGGGGGATTTTTTCTGATGATGGGGGGGGGGGGGTCGGGGTGAGAGCGTTAACGTGGGAAGATCTTTACCATGAAGGAATTTTCATAGGGGAAGAGAATTCCCATGAAGGGGCTACTGGGTTTCCCAACATTATTTAAATAAGAATCATAAATTAAATTTTAAAAAAACAAGCTTTTTAACTGAAAGTAAGGAGCAACATTACAACTTAAAATGAACGGAAATTATTACGTATATGAGGTGGTTCGCCTTCTCGTCAATACTTCACCCTTTACGCTAAAGTATTTTTAGTTATTTCAAAAGGGCTATTTATTCTAATTAAACGGCTTTCGTGATTCAGGGGACATTCTTAAAAAAATTGGAACACAATTCGAGCTTTAGCGCAAGAGCGAGGTATTGATGAGGGGGCGAACCCCCCATTTTACGTATATGAGGGAGTTTGCCCCATCGTCAATACCTCACTCTTTACGCTAAACTTAGAATTTTGTTAAATAATGGTCGATATAAACAATAATTTGTTCGTGGTATTTTTCGGCCAATCTTAGCATTTAATACTAGACCTACGTTGCCTGAGCAACGTGCAGTGTTGCGGCAACCTTTGTACGGCTTCGCCGAATAAAGTGTTGGGAGAGGAACACTTTGGTTTAGTTTCTTTGCTATCGGTTAAACGCTGAAGTTGTCAGCCTATCGAAGCTTTTAAAACGTTATGTTCAAAGAAGAACGCGATCAGTAATCACATGATCAAAGGCTATTCCTCAGCGTTGAAAAAACAATAATAACAAAAGAATATCAAAAGAAGGGACTAAATTGACTTTGCAGCCAGTTGAACTTTATCCTTTTCAATCGTAGACATCGTGACGGATCAAGACTTGGAACAATATTTTATATAATCTAGTTGGTATTATAAAGCTATCCGTAACTTTTCAGGATAAAAATACCAAAGATGACACTCTATTAATTATTATGAAACTGCCTCGTTGTTTTACGTTATCGTTTGTACCCGTTGCGTAAACACTTAATTCTAGGTTACAGTGAGTATGAGTAGGCTACACCAACTAGCAAAAGGTACAAACCCCTCTTCACTAATGATGATTGTAGCCTAAGAGACGATTATTACTTACAAGCCCCCTACATGTCTTACCACTGGAACCAACTCGGTCTTACCATCAAATACACTGGAAACAAATAATAGGTACACCAAATAGCAAAATTTGCAAACCCCTCACTGCCGAAGATGATTATGAGCTAACAGCCGACTTTTCCTTACAAGTCCCCTACATGTCTCACAATTGGTATCGGCTTGTTTTTGGTTTCAGTGTTTACCCTACTACTGAAGCTGTCAACCCCTTGAAACTTTCAAACTAGTATATCTCATGAAGGAATTTCTGTACCAAAAAATGGATGACAGATACTTTGATCAGCTCATCAAGAGCGATCGATTGCCGTCGAAAAAAAAAATTCTATCTGTCTTAGTTCAAAAGTTGATTATTTTTTTTCCGTAGGCCAACTTTCTAACGTCACCACTTAGAAAGGAGCAAAGGATAAGCTCCAATTTCTTTAGCAGTGACAGAACTTTTAAAGTTTAAGAGGTACATCTGATAACATTTCTCTACCTCAATCCCAAGTCCGAAAAAACAAACGATAAACCCAGCCAAAATCACGGATGCACTTTCGGACTCGTGGGAAAATGCCGCTTTTTGGCTTCTGTAAATTTTCTATTTATCACTCAAAGAAGATATATTGGCGGTGGGGCCGGGTAAATGCCACATATATTTAACACTTATAGATTTTAGTCCATCTTCAATTTGAAAGTGGTGCCTGCCTGCTTGCCTGCTAGAACGGAGCTTTCCACTCGAAAGCAGAAACATGGTTTGATGAAACGAAAGCTTGGCTGCACAACTTCAGATACTCCTCTCTGACATAGGCTACATAACTCCACTTCACTTCTCACACCATAGGCTCTGGCTCGTGGACAAGCAAAAGCCATCCTTTTTGGCCCCAGGCAAGAGTTCTGCGGAGCTTTCCAAAATGTAATGCCATATTCATCAATCCAGCCTGAGGTCCACACTTTCCATAAAAACCGCACAGGTTAGACCCTTACCAGTTTCCAGGAATAAGCCGACATCGGCGGCATAGGAAAAAAAAAAAAAAATCTGGACTAAACCAAAGTGTTGCTCTCGCAACACAATTATCTTAAACAGCTTCATAACTATGATTTTTACGTGATGATAAACCAAAAATATTGCATGTCTTCGGCTTGTGGTCGTTATTAAATAAATAAAAACCAACTGAAAGTAAGCAACAACATTAAAACTTAAAACGAACAGAAACTAGACCTACGTTGCCTGAGCAACGTGAAGTTTTGCAGCAACCTTTGTCCGGCTTCGCCGAATAAAGTGTTGCGAGAGCAACATTTTGGTTTTGTTTCTTTGCTATCGGTTAAACGCTGAAGTTGTCAGCCTATCGAAGCTTTTAAAACGTTATGTTCAAAGAAGAACGTGATTAGAAATCACATGATCAGAGGCTATTCCTCAGCGTTGAAAAAACGACAATAACAAAATAATATCGAAAGAAGGGACTAAATTGACTTTGCAGCCAGTTGAAGTTTATTCTTTTCAATCGTAGACATCGTGACGGTTGAAAACTTGGAACAATATCTTACATAATCTAGTTGGTATTATAAAGCTATTCGTAACTTTTCAGGATTAAAATACCATAGGTGACACTAATTATTACGAAACCACCTCATTGTTTTACGTTATCGGTTGTACCCGTTGCGTAAACACTTAATTCTAGGTTACAGTGAGTATGGGTAGGCTACACCAAATAGCAAAAGTTACAAAACCCTCTTCCCTGAAGATGATTGTAGCCTAACAGACGATTATTACTTACAAGTCCCCTGCATGTCTTACCACTGGAACCAAATTGGTCTTACCATCAAATACACCGGAAACAAATAATAGGTACACCAACTAGCCAAAGTGGCAAACCCCTTATTGCCGAAGACGATTATGGTCTAACAGCCGACTGTTGCTTACAAGTCCTCTACCTGTCTCACAATTGCTATCGGCCTATTTTTGGTTTCAGTGTGTACCCTACTATTGAAGTTGTCAACCCCTTGAAACTTTCAAACTAGTATATCTCATGAAGGAATTTTTGTACCAAAAAATGGATGGCAGATTCTTTAATCAGCTCATCAAGAGCTATCGATTGCCGTCGAAAAAAAAAAATTCTATCTGTCTTAGTTTAAAAGTTGATTTTTTTTGCCGCAGGCCAAGTTTTTAACGTCACCACTTAGAAAGGAGCAAAGGATAAGCTCCAATTTGTTTAGCAATGACAGAACTTTTAAAGTTTGAGAGGTATATCTGATAACATTTCTCTACCTCAATCCCAAGTCCGAAAAAACAAATGATAAACCCAGTCGAAATCAAGGCAGCACTTTCGGACCCGTGGGAAAATGCCGCTTTTTTGCTTCTGTAAATTTTTCTATTTATCACTCAAAGAACATATATTAGCTGTGGGGCCGGGTAACTGCCACATATATTTAACACTTATAGATTTTAGTCCATCTTCAATTTGAAAGTGGTGCCTGCCTGCTTGCCTGCTAGAACGGAGCTTTCCACTCGAAAGCAGACACATGGTTTGATGAAACGAAAACTTGGCTGCACAACTTCAGATAATTCTCTCTGACATAGGCTATATAACTCCACTTCACTTCGCACACCATAGGCTCTGGCTCGTGGACAAGCAATACCCATCCTTTTTGGCCCCAGGCAAGAGTTCTGCGGAGCTTTCCAAAATGTAATGTCATATTCATCAATCCGGCCTGAGGTCCACACTTTCCGTAAAAACGGCACAGGTTAGACCCTTACCAGTTTCCAGGAATAAGCCGAGATCGGCGGCATAGAAAAAAAAAAAAAAAAAAAAAAAAAAAAAAAAAAAACTGGACAAAACCAAAGTGTTGCTCTCGCAACACAATTATTCCGTATATGAAAGAGGCTGTCCCCTCCTCAACACCCCGCTCTTTACGCTAAAGTTTAACTCTTTCTCACAACTGAATTTTTTTTAAACAATAAAAAAACTTTAGCGTAAAGAGCGAGGCGTTGAGGAGGGGACAGCCTTTTTTATATACGAATAATTTCTGTTGTTTTAAGTTTTAATGTCGCTCCTTACTTTCAGTTACAAAAAAACTTGATTTTTTTTATTTAATTTGAAACTTGAAACGATCAAAAGTTTTTGCTTCGCAGTTTATATAACATGTATTTCCGTATATTTGTAGAATTCTAAAAAACTAGTACGTTACTGAAAAAGGACTTGGTTGACCTTTTTTTTTATTTGATTTTACTCCACGTGAAAGACTACTGAGAACCTTAAAAATCAGTCTTTTATTTTCTTGAGGCTACTTATGGACTTTTCTGCTCCTAATCCTATTTCGTCGGGTTGGTTTTGTGTTTCCAGTAAAGCGTTAGTTTTTCAAATATGGAAACATCACGAGTCAGGCTATTTGAGACAGTGTTACAATCACATGTTAGACTAACTGGAAAGCAATAATTTTTGTTCGTTAAGTTTCGATTTCGTTCTTAACTTCCATCAGAAAAAAAAACTTTGCTTCTTAAAATTAATTTTAGATATAACTGATCGATAAACTACGGCCATTAAAATTGAACGTGCAAAAAATCTATTGCTTTTAGTGGGTTTTTATTTTGAATGGCCGAAACACCCACCAATCTATTTTTTATTATACCGTATTGCTTAAAGTATTATGAGTCAATACCCAAGAAACCCAAAAACTAGACATTATACCGTATTGCCTAAAGTGTAATTATACTGTATTGCCTAAAGTATTACGAGTCAATACCCAAGAAACCCAAAACTAGACATTTTTTTCTTCAAAGCTCACCTACTATACGGAGGAGTAAAATTTAATTAATTTAAAGGGACAGCATACATTCCATCCAAGGGACTTGGAGGTTTTCGTCAAGTTGAAAACTGGAGCCTCAAAAAATTTAATGACTACAAGAGAATCTCAATGCAACCTAAGATTTGAAAAAAAAATTGTTTATTTTGTATAAACAAAACATTTGTATTTTGTTTTGTATTTTTTTATTTTTTTTATTAATTTTACTTTTATTTAATGAAAAAAAAAACAAAACAAAACAAAAACAATTCTTCCCGATGACTCCAAATATGGACATCGAAACGTTTGTTTAGCAAACAAAAAATTGTTTGTTTTGTATAATGAGGGATTTTTACTTTTATTTTTCTTGTGTTCGCAGCCAAGTTCTAAGCATTCAAACATTGACCTTTATTAGCAGTAAAACAACTGAAGGAAAGGTTTGAAAACAAAGAGCCTGACACGTGTCAATAAATCGAAACTTTTCTCCGTACAAACTTCTAAGCAATCGAAAATTTCAATAATTTCAAATAGCAAGCCTCTGTAAAATGTTATATATTTGGAATCACCAGGAAGAAAGCCTGAATTTCCTACAAAAATGTCTTTTGGAAGCTACTCTATTTTTGTCCTGAGGTATTTCAAACCTTAAATGATTATGTATCTTTACAATTTTTTTTTTCTTTTCTTTTTTTAAACTTTCAGATAGTATCTGACATTTTGCAAGGTTGTCATTTAAAATTTCAAATCTACTGGCCGTTACCGATCAAGCCTTTACGCCAATGGAATTCATGTCATTATCTAGTTCCCTATATTTATTTATTTATTTATTTATTATTACAATAGCGGTAAGCATTAATGCTTGTCGCAAAATTATATTGTACATGACCATCAAAATGTTGCCCGTTAAATACTTGATATTATTTTAACGACTTGGCATTGACAAGTTTTCTTCTTTAAATTTGCCAAGAAAACGCTAGAATAGAAGAAATCCCTATGGCTGTCCAACACTTTGGTTTTTGACTTGTAACAGTTCACGAGAAGTACCTACCCGAAAAAGCGAGATTAAAGAGAAGAAAACTACCCAGAAGGAGTACTGCAGCTAAACATGCATGAAGTCCAGGATGATGATAATTAAGTACATGAAAACAAAATTTTAAAGTTACAAAAATTATTCTGGAATCAAACAGTTCATGGTAACGAACTGTAGTAAGGAGCGACCGGGCTCAATAGTAACCAAAACTCTAAAAAATGTAATTTTGATACCAATAGCTACATAAAAAAAATCGCATTTTAATGCTGATTTCAAATATATAACTTTCATCGAGATTGGTATGACCCATCAAATGTTACGAGCCTGAGAAAATTTGCCTCATTTTAGAAAATAGGGGAAAACACCCCTAAAAGTCATACAATCTTAACGAAAATCACACCATCAGATTCAGCGTATCAGAGAACCTTATTGTAGAAGTTTCAAGCTCCTATCTACAAAAATGTGAAATTTCACATTTTTTGCCAGAAGACAAATTACGGATGCATGTTTATTTTATTTTATTTTTTATTTTTATTTTTTTTTCCAGGGGTGATCGTATCGACCCAGTCGTCCAAGAAAGTCGCGGGAGGGCTCATTCTAACGGAAATTAAAAGTTCTAGTGCCCTTTTTAAGCGACCAAAAAATTGGAGGGCACCTAGGCCCCCTCCCACACTCATTTTTCCCAAAAGTCACCGGATCAAAATTCTGAGATAGCCATTTTATTCACCATAGTCAAAAAACCTAATAACTATGTCTTTGGGGACGACCTACTACCCCGCAATCTCCCTGGGAGGGATTGCAAGTCACAAACTTTGACCTGTGTTTACATATAGTAATGGTTACTGGGAAATGTGCGGACGTTTTCAGGGGGATTTTTTTTGGTTTGGGAGGGAGAGTTGATGTGGGGGGGGGGGTACGCGGGAGGATCTTTCCATGGAAAAGCTTCTCATGGGGGAAGAGACTTTCAATGAAGGGGGCGCAGGATGTTTTTGCATTATTTAAAAAAAACAAGGAAAAAACAAAATAAAAAATAAAACATGAGAAGTTTTTTCTACTGAAAGTGAGGAGCAGCATTAAAACTTAAAACGAGGGGAAATTATTGCGCATATGAGGGGTTTACCTCCTCATAATACCTCGCTCTTTACGCAAAAGTATTTTTAGTAATTTCAGCTATTTATTATGCGGCCTTTGTGATTCAAGGGTCATTCTTAAGGAATTGGGACAGAATTTAAGCTTTAGTGTAAAGAGCGAGGTATCGACGAGGGGTGAACTCCCTCATATACGCAATAAAAATATACGAAGATAGAAGTTCGTTGCGTAAGTTAATTCGTAAATTACGAATATTTTTTACTAATGAAAATGTTCATAATACAATTAAAAGTTCTAGTTGCCTTTTTAAGTAATCAAAAAATTAGAGGGCAGCTAGGCTTCCTCCCTCTCTCCTTTTTTCTCAAAATCTTCCGATTAAAACTTTGAGAAAGCCATTTAGCCAAAAAGAAAATTAATATGCAAATTTCGTTTTAATTATTTATATGCGGAGAGCCAAGATCAAAACATGCATGAATTAAAAAACGTCCAGAAATTAAATAAAAAAAAAACAATTTTTTTTAAATGAAAGTAAGGAGCGACATTAAAACTTAAAACGAACAGAAATTACTCCGTATATGAAAGGGGCTTTTCTTCCTCAACGCCCCGCTCTTTACGCTAAAGTTTTTTTCCTTTTTTAAAGAGTAGAGCTAAGAGAAAGAGTCAAACTTTAGCGTACAGAGGGAGGCGTTGAGGAAGAAAAGCCCCTTTCATATACGGAGTAATTTCTGTTCGTTTTAAGTTTTAATGTCGCTCCTTACTTTCATTAAAAAAAATTTTTTTTTTTTATTTAATATCTAATAGAAGCCAAGATGAAACTAGACAATTAGCATAGATCCCCTATCATAAATAAATTAAAGCAAAGACAACCTTAAGGCCTATCACCAAGGCCGTATCCAGGGGGGGGGGGGAGTATGTGGTTTAAATCCCCCCTCCCAAAAAGTTCGACTCGTAGCAACGCAATAAAAATACAAATAAACAAATCATTGTCACGTTTTTTAGAGCCCCCCACAAGAAAATTCTCCCCGAACAAAAATTCCTGGATACGCCCTTACCTATCACATATCATCCTTAAAACTAGAGAAATTACAACGGATACAACACTAAACAAGAAAGATAGAAAACAGTGCCAAAATGCTTCTGACAAGAGCTCCTGGATCTTGTTCACATTCTTCCACAATGGAATCTTTATAATTGAAATTCAACGAGAATACTTGGCCTAGAAGCAACCAACTCCAAAATCAAAGAAGACAATGCTCCTCTCGGAAAGCAAGGGGCTATGGAAAATGAGGTCATAAAACACTTTTTGCCACTTTTTCGGAGAACGGGAAATACAAGAAGAATAGCCAAGAAATGAATAAAGTTTTGAGCTGGAAATCAGAATTAAATAGAACTTCTTTTCAGCGGTATAATCAGAATTTATGGGGTATCATGACCGCAAACTCTCCGACTGAATAGCATAAAGTTGTTTGTTTAAAGAGAATCACAAAATGAAGCAATAAATTCTGATGACGTTAAATCACATAAAAAGAGTAAGAACCAATATAAACTAAATTGATTTAAACGATGAAAAAAAAAAAAAAAAAAAAAAACTTTCTAGGTTTCTTCAGAGAAGGTTTTCATGGAGAAAAAAGGAAAGAAAATTAAGACACACGAGGTGCGTACTAAAAACACGTGAAGTACGTAAAAAGCAAAGTGCGTATGAAATTCCCATAAATGTATTTCCCTACTTAACTCTTACCAATAAGATGGCTCGAAATAACAGTTACCATTTCTAAATCAGCTTTAAATGGCGATTCTTCCTCATTTGAGTTTTTTTCGATTTTCTTTTTTAGTTTTCGGTTACAATGGGCTAAATGTTCGTTCTTTACTAGCTTCTGATGGCAAAAAGCATGAGTTACCTCTCAGGGCACAACAACAATTTGACGTCACAGCCCCGAATAATCATGGAAGCTTTTTTTTTTATTATTATTATTTATTTAATAGAAAGGTAGGCATTGTTTGAACCAGAATTAGAGTGGAATAATTTTCTATCTGTATGATTGAAGAACGCCCCCTCCCCTAATTGGCACCACTGCGATCCCCCCACTAACCTTTCAACAGGAAGTTACACCACGGGCGGATTCACCAAACCAGGTCGCAGCTAAGGCCAAAAAGCTCGATGCTTCAAGCAGCAGCAGGAAGTTAGGCCGGATTTCTTTTCACCAATCCGCTTGAAATTCATAGGACAAGCACTTCAGGTCAATACGATATGGTGTGCGGGTTTCCTTGAAACTTATGGAGCAAGGAATTTGGGTCAAGAGGCCAAGTGGATGCATTTTAGAGGTGTACATCACTCGTGAACCCCACCTACCTTCCCAACTAAAGTTTCCAGATTCACTTGCCGTTCCAGACTTGCGCCAACTAGTCTACCATATTCGTCTTCAATAGATTTTAAGGTGGAGAGATTTGTCTTTATGTAAGCGGTTACGCACGACTATAAATAATAATAGAACGCCTTGACTTAGTTTCGCAAGTGCTTATTCGGCAGTCTCTCTCTTAGACATAGAATCAAATTCAGTTTATAATTAAGCACATCACAAACAAACAATAGGTGTTAACTTTTGGGCCAAAGTAATATAGCGTTGGCTAGTAAACCTGGTGCATTTAAAAGTGGCAACACTGGTTTACAGAATATAAAAAAGTAAAGTCCATTTTAAGCAGAAAAAGCTTTTTTGAGACCATCTTTACAGAACGAACAGTCATCATTCAGCATTATTACTAACCATAAAACATATCAGAATCAGCTTAAATACTACATTTTCGTAAAAAGACGAAATGGCTTTTTCATGGGGAGGGGGAATTGTTACTGCTTAGATACATAAACAGATTTGCAAATAGATGTTGTGAAGTTTGAAGCCACAATAGGGCCAAATACACACAATGGGAGACAAAAATGACAAATAATAACAATATACAGAGTGTTTCCATACAGAATAAGTTAAACTTGTACACATGCACCATAACACATCACGAACAAGTAAATAAGCTAGGCAATTAAACTGAGCTTTTAAACTCTTTAAGATATCTGAAAGAAGAAATCAAGCATTCCAAAACAAAGAATCCAATACCAAATCAGACACAAAAATCTCATGCAAATCTTCAAACATAATATATATACAGGAATGAAAATTTAATAATCATTGATAATTTGAATGGCAAACAATCAACAGCTAGCATGCCTGAGAACCTATCTGTAACTGTCTGGGTTTAACCATGGCTGGGAAATTTAAAATTAGCTTTACAAACCTGTCTAGTAAAATCTTGAACGATGCTAGCCTCAGAGACTTGAGTACCTATTGCGAAACGTCTTTTGAGCTGCTTCTCAATCCTTACCAGCATCTCGTGATCTTCTTCGGATGTAAAACCTTCAGCTCCTAAAAAGAAAAAAAAACACACTTAAAACAGGCTTATAAATTTTGAACGCATAAATGTGAAAAAATTGGGATGAAAAAAGGTAAAAGTTTCCACATAATATTTCTTTTAGTCTTTTGTTAAGAGTTGCGGAGCAGGACTACTGTTTTTGTAGTTTTATTTTAACGGTAGTCAGCTGTCTTAAGTGATATGAAATGCCATTCCAAAATGCTCCTTAATTACATTTCGTGTATCACGAACTGTTTGACATACGTCTTTGCACAGACGCGACAATCTTTATTTTGAGTTTGGTTCTATTTTTGTTATTTGTAAACCCCCATGGCATTTATTATAAAGATCACAGAATTAGAATAATCTTTCTAATCAGAATTAGCCTCTGCACTTGCAAAGGATGGCAATTGGAGGGGGAGAATTTACCCCTAGAGTTTCAAAAATACCTCCCCCTTTGTTAAAAAAAAGATTAAGAATATCTATACAATTTATTTTTTCTTGTGTGAATCAGGGTAGGGGGGACGCATTTCCGCAAGGGAGATTTCCACAAGGAGGGGGAGTCGTATACAGTTTTTATGTTTAAAATTTACTCCACCAAGCGAGGCTCGATCCCCCGGTATAACTCGGGAAAGGTGAATCAACTTTCGAAAACTACAAAACTCTAATTTTTACAAGTCTTATTAAAAATGCAGCAAACTTTTTTACATTAGATTTTTTTTACAATTACACTACGTAGGGGGAAGAAATTTTGGTACTTGTGTATTATGTGCCACTCACTCAAGTTTGCGATGTGTGAAACTTGAGAACAAACCGGTTTCTTCTTTAGTATCTTTCAGCTTAGCGCGAGACAAGACAAAGACAAGTGACAAAATATATGGAAAATTTAACTTGGGCTATATATTTGCACATAAGGGGGGGGGGGGGTGACGAAAGTATTTGTACAGTTTGCAGTCAGAAAAGAATTCTTACTTTATAATATTACCTAACACATTTCGCATACAGACTTGCTATACTCTACCCCCCCCCCCTAATGTGCAAATTTATAGTCCAAATTTGTTTCTAAAGTAACGAAGAAACTAACAAAACAACTGGTTTGTACTCGAGTCTTACACACACAAACTTGAGTGAGTGGCGCATAAAACACAAGTACCAAAATTACTTCCCCCTGCAGAAATAAAAACAAAAACAAAACTCAAATAAAATTATCAAATTTGGAAAGCCTTATTTTCCAAGGGGATATTTTCCGCGGGGGGGGGGGGCGCCGGCCACCATTAGGGCAATTTTTTAAAAACCTTTAACATGAAGACCCATCTGAGGACCCAACGAGAATCTTGGGAAGGTACGACCAGATACGCTAAAACATATACACCTGACCTAGAGATATATCCAGTTTAAGCATCTCACCTCCTCGATAGAAATATTCTGACCCCCCTTGGCTCTACAAACTTTGTTTGCAGTATCCGTGTAGCGCATGTGCCATATTTCGTTTCAGAGAGTTTACCGAAAAAGAGGTAAGCTGGTGAATGGACATAAAAGATGTAAGAACATGGAACAAATAACAAATTTATTAGATTTCAGGAGTGCATACTCCAGTCTCACTCCACGATACTGGCTTGTAAAGCTTACATGAACACTATATCCTCGTTAAATAGGCTCGTTTCACACATCTATTCGGTATCTGCAAAAAAGAACATTATTCCCTAACACAGAATACTTGGCACAACAAACATGTTAACATATCATCAATCACGAATGTTATTCTTAGTAGATGCATTGGTAGAAAACTCTCTGGTTTTGTTTATAAATATTTCTTCCTTTAGAACAATGACAATCACAAGAATAAAAGTCTTAAATGAAAGGAAAAACAAGAAAATCAGCGACTTTTGTGCAAAAAGAAATAAACAGAGAAGATTATCTTGTCAAGACTGATAGAACCTAAATCTCAGACGTGAGTTTCTTTTAAAGGTCCGGCTTCGAACTTTTATCTTAGCTCAACACAAAACATCCTGACGACTCAAAAGAGAGATATAGATACTATAGGAAACATAAGAAACAAAAGATAAGGCACAGAATATGGGTTAATAGGAAACTATCAAAAACTTACTCTATATAAAAATATCCAAAAGTAAAACAATGAGTTTAGATAAAAAAGACAAAAAATATTTTGCCGGTTTAGAATATATTCTGCCAGCGAAATATTCTACTTGTGTGACGGGGCAACATTACTCCTTTCACAGCATTTTTTTCTCGTGATCAGCGATCGGTAGCTGCGAAGTAGTAAGAGATGCAAACTTGAAATTTTTACTGAGCATGGGAATCATGAAAGGATGTAGAAAAAGTCCAGTGAGAGGTAGTGAAATTTGCAGCAGTATCGAGAACAAAATACGTCCCCCCCCCATATGTTGTACATGGTGCCAAGACAGAACTATCCGAGCAGGGAAAGTAAACTTTTCCAGAACTATTTTATGTCGTACTCCAACAGAACATCAAACTATCTGTCTGAGAACCGGATAACAAAATACCATACCTCTTCTAGATTTATTGGAAACAATTCTGGAAAACTCGATCTTGATTGCCCAAATCTGATTTTTCGGGGAATTTTTGAATTTTTTAAGTTGATAGTTTTGCATTTCAATTGAGTAAAAAAAAAAAATGAAAAACACGCAATACGTCTTGAACTTCCTTATAGACAAAATTATTTCGTTCTCTTGGAAATAATTTTAAAGTTGTCACGACGCTTCAAATTTCCTTGATATCCTAGAGATAACTTTCTTCTAGGCAAAGTAATCTTTTTTCAAACGCAAATACACCGATCTTGGTCTTCTAAGAACTGGAGTTCACGTTGGTTTTCCGTAAACAAAATTCTTTCTGCGACTTTGTCCATTTTTAAGTTTTAATTGTGTGCAATCTCTACATTTTGCGCAAGTAAAATGCCCTAAATTTGACGCTTAGAATTTAAAAATCAAAGAAATTTGAATACTGACAGAGTTTCATATTAATGCTTTGATAATCTAAGCAAAATTTATGTATCTCTTATAAATTTTTGGAAAATAATACCGGAAATCCTGATTTTAACACTTACACAGTCGCAATACAGGCTAAAACCAAAAAAAAATATATACATAGAGTTTGAGGATTATTTCGCACACACAGAGCTTATTTCAGAAATTCTGAAAAATACGCGCTGAACTTATCAATAATGCTGAATAAGTTGAAACTGGACTATAAGTTGAAACTTGCGTAAACCGTTCGAATATTTCAAGTTTTTTTTAAGAACACGGTCCCCTCCCCCTCAAGTTAGTGCATACACCCTAATATCAAATAGAATCTGCAATAAGGTACTTTTACAATGTTCATAAGAATTAAATTAAATGACGCCTATATAGCACTTTGTTCATATGCATTACAAAGTGATTCATATTTACTACGTATATATACTAAATAAAATAACAATGTTTCATAAACTATAACGCTTCAATCAAGTGAAAGTTTGACACGAGGGCCAAGGCATTTGGGCGAACAGGCATTTGATCGAAAAATAACTGACGACTGAGTATCAAGTCTAAATTATCATGTTTGGGAACTATAAGAAATATTACTTCCAAAATACTGAGCAATCGTAGTCCCAAATAAAAATTACCCGAATCGGAGAAAGCTTAATAAACATGAAAAATTTTGAATTATGTGTTTAAAAAGTTGAAACAACTACGATTTTTCCAGGGATCGTAACTTTGGCACTTTGTCAAAAATAAAAATAAACAACAGCCGTAGTTTAGTATTTTTGTTTAAACTATAACTGATTTGTCATTTTTTTTGTTAATTTGACTGTTCGTTTTTTGTTTTTGCAGAAGAGTTTTCAAATAAATATGACCTTATTTTATGTAGATTTCCCAATGTAAGGCTTCAATTAGAAACAAGAAAGTTATAAGCCAGTCACAGAATTGAAAAATAGAGGAATAAGAATAAAAAAAAAATCAAACAGTTCGTGGTAACGAACTGTAGTAAGGAGCGACCCGGCTCAATAGTAACCAAAACTCTAAAAAATGGAATTTTGATACCAATAGCTACATCATAAGAATCGCATTTTAATGCTGGTTTTAAATATATAAGTTTCATCAAGTTTAGTCTTACCCATCAAAAGTTACGAGCCTGAGAAAATTTGCGTTATTTTGGAAAATAGGGGGAAACACCCCCTAAAAGTCATAGAATCTTAACGAAAATCACACCATCAGATTCAGCGTATCAGAGAACCATACTGTAGAAGTTTCGAGCTCCTATCTACAAAAATGTGGAATTTTGCATTTTTTTGCCAGAAGGCAGATCACGGATGCGTGTTTATTTGTTTTTTTGTTTTTTCCCCAGGGGTGATCGTATTGACCCAGTTGTCCTAGAATGTTGCAAGAGGGCTCATTCTAACGGAAATGAAAAGTTCTAGTGCCCTTTTTAAGTGACCAAGAGATAGCCATTTTATTCAGCGTAGTCAAAAAACCTTATAACTATGTCTTTGGGGACGACTTACTCCCCCACAGTCCCCGTGGGAGGGGCAACAAGTTACAAACTTTGACCTGTGCTTACATATAGTAATGGTTATTGGAAAGTATACAGGCGTTTTCAGGAGGATTTTTTTGGTTGGGGGGAGGGGTTGAGAAGAGGGGGATATGCTGGGGGAACTTTCCATCGAGAATTTGTCATGGGAGAAGTTAATTTCTATGAAGGGAGAGCAGGATTTACTAGCATTATTTAAAAAAAAATTAAAAAATAAATGTGAAAAAGCTTTTTAAGCTGGAAGTAAGGAACAACAATAAAACTTAAAACAAACAGAAATTATTACCCATATGAGGGGCTCATCTCCTTCTAATACCTCGCTCTTTACGCTAAAGTATTTTTAGTAATTTCAACTATTTATTCTACGGCTTTTGTGATTCAGGGGTCATTCTTAATAAATTGGGATAAAATTTAAGCTTTAGTGTAAAGAGCGAGGTACTGACGAAGGGGCGAATCCCCTCATATACGTAATAAAAACATGAGAATACAAAAGTTCTTTACGTAAGCTAATTTATAAGTTACGTAAATCTTTTACCAATAAAAAGATTCGTAAAAAATTAAAAGTTCTAGTTGCCTTTTTAATTAACCAAAAAATTGGAGGGTAACTAGGCTTCGTCCCCCACTCTTTTTTTCTCAAAATCATTCGATCAAAATTATGAGAAAGCCATTTAGCCAAAAAAAAAAATAATATGCAAATTTCGCTGTGATTATTCCTCTGCGGAGAGCCAAAATCAAAACATGCATTGATTCAAAAACGTTCAGAAATTAAATAAAAAAAACAACTTTTTTTAATTGAAAGTAAGGAGCGACATTAAAACTTAAAACGCACAGAAATTACTTCGTATATGAAAGAGGCTGCTTCCTCGCCAAAATCAAAACATGCATTGATTCAAAAACGTTCAGAAATTAAATAAAAAAAACAACTTTTTTTAATTGAAAGTAAGGAGCGACATTAAAACTTAAAACGCACAGAAATTACTTCGTATATGAAAGAGGCTGCTTCCTCATCAACGCCCCGCTCTTTACGCTAAAGTTTTTTACTGTTTTAATAAGAAGAATTGAGAAAAAGAGTCAAACTTTAGCGTAAAGAACGGGGCGTTGATGAGGAAGCAGCCTCTTTCATATACGAAGTAATTTCTGTGCGTTTTAAGTTTTAATGTCGCTCCTTACTTTCAGTTAAAAAAACTTGTTTTTTTTTATTTAATCTCAATCAAGAGTCTTAGACATTTTTTTAACATACCATTGGGTTGCTTTAATTTTTTAAGCTAAAACATTCTTTAAGTAGACATTTATTTGTTTGGTTTTTAAATGTATTTTTAACAAAGAGAATAGTCTGCAATTACACTGTTTTTTCTCTTTAATACAATAATTCTCTATTACTTGAAGAATCATGTGAAAATTATCATGAGAAAATCAATTAATTCATTTCTCTTTATTCACACCATAAAAAAGCCTATAACCCATGGGTTTATAGGTGCTCAGCGGGCGTGGTATCACGAGATAGGACTAGCCAACCTTTTATTCTTCCCTTCACAGAACATCCTTCCTTGGTAGAATCAAGGTGTGTCGCTACCATTGTTTTCCCTCATCTCGAGAATCACACCAGTCAGCTTCACCTGCTCAGGCAGCCAACATGTGTCCCTCAAAAGAAAGCAGAGTCACACACCACTCGCCGGCCATCAGCGACAAGCATCACTTGATCCTGTGAATAGTTACTAGCAAGAGAACTTCTTCCTCCCATCTAGGATTGCTCCTAAAAGGATATTTTCTTGGGCCATGGCCGGCACTTCATATTTGCAGGGGGAGTAATTCCTTCCCCGAGCATGGTTGTGGTAGCCATTACTGGCTTCAGTCTATCCAATCTCGTCAGCACATTCCACAAATACCCTACCACATGGTCAAACATTCTGCAGGACCGTCTTTGGCTGGACGGTTACTGAGATCAGCACTAATTAAGCCTCTACTTGTGCCTGCTACTGTCAGGGGCATCAAGATAGGGTTGTCACCTATATGCAATTAGATTCGTCTTCCGCCAGCTTTTCTTCTTTTTATGTAGCTGCTACCCGATTTTCCAAGATAGATTTATTTTCTTTAAGCCAAATTAAAAAAATTTTCTCTCAGTTGACCAATGAAGTATTCATAATATATATATATATATAAATATATATATATATATATATATATATATATATATATATATATATATATATATATATATATATATATATATATATATATATATATATATATATATATATATATATATATATATATATATATATATATATATATATATATATATATATATAGAGAGAGAGAGAGAGAGAGAGAGAGAGAGAGAGAGAAAGAGAGGAAGGGGGAAGAGAGAGAGAGAAGAAAATAAATTAGATTACAGAAATCTTTGCCCTTGAAGGGAAAAAACAGAATATTGAGCTTCCATAACGACTTCTAATGATTCCTAATTCCTGGAAGAAAACATAGTGATGTGTGTCTAAAAATGTCTCTCTAAAGAGGAACTGTTAAATAAAACAATTTGCCTATTTAATATGTTTCCTTTCTTCAAAAGAAACCATACAAAACTTACAGAAATGCAGGGTTATATGAAGGACCTTCACCTTCAATTAATCCGAGAGACCCTCTTTCCAGCAAAATAGTAGAATTATGGCTTAATGGGGCAAGGGGTCAGATATAAGCACTTTTCACACTATACTAAAAACGTCTTAGCTAATTATAACTGTTGTTGCAATTTCAAGGAAAATTAATACCTCAAATTACAATGGACTGTTGACGAATATTACACATTGAAGACCTATGGGTGCTCCTGGGTGCTATGGGTGCAAGACTACAGGAGCTCCCTTCCAGGAGGGAGGTCAAACAACCACAATATTCAGAACACTGAAGCTTTTACATTTTTGATATTTGAAATTTATACGAAAAATGAAGCGAATTTAGTGTGACATTTTTTTTTTCAAAAAAGCGCAGTTCAAAATCTAAAAGCATTGCAAAGTTATAGTAAAAGTAAGCCTTTAAGAAGCTTCTGACCTATTTGAGCCCTGTAATTTCCACTAACATATGCTTTATTTTCCAAGTTGGACTTAACATACAAGTTATTCATTCAGTTTTTTTTCGTCTCCGGATGTTTAGTCCATGTACATAAAGCGCAAAAACGCCAAAAAAACGAGCTTGACTATAAGCATAAAACCGAGTAGCTTATCTTTTCGAAGTAGGCAAACAAAGATTTAAATTTAGACAAAAAATGTCCTTGACTTAATTTTAAATATCACTTATACTGCTCATAACTTTGGTAAAATTCTAGTTAATTGACTTGTTGCTATCTCAGAAAGGGTTTAGGTTAGGAAAATGAAACTTTCAGGGATGAATCTACAGACTAAAGTATGTCCTGGGAAGGTATTTTGAAGTACCCACCTCCACTCCTTCTCCCTCTAGAGGGCCCTGAAATTTGCCTACATGACAGGTCCTATACCTATTGAAATTTTGACAAAACAACATTTTACCTTAATTTTCAGTTACTAGTTGCTTTTTCGCTGCCTTTAGTTCTGAAAATGCAATTCCTGTTATTTGAGTAGAATTTTGAGCCATATCAACGTTTTTTTTTTCAAAATTTAGGAAATGTATTTGCATATCTTTAAAACCTTATAAAATGGGATTGAGCAAAGTTATGAAGCTGAAAACAATTTTGTTGTACTTCAATTAAGCAGAAGATCTATTTTGCAAGGTTTCACTTTTATAACACACATATTTTAAAGGTCATCAAAGGTCAGGGCCCTCTAGAGGGAGAAGGAGTGGAGGTAGTTGCTTCAAAATACATTCCCAGGACATACTTTAGCCTTTAGACCCATCCCTGAAAGTTTCATTTTCCTAACCTAAACCCTTTCTGAGATAGCAAGAAGTCAATTAACTAGAATTTTACCATAACTTTAAATAGGAAATATATTTCCAAATTTTGGTTTAAGAAATTATTAGTAAAGTTTCGTGGAAATTGTAAAACGCAACAAGGAAAATGCCTCGCTAACTTTTAAGTAATTAATTTCATTAGTCTAATTTTCCCCGCAATATAATTTCCATAGCCTAAACTTATGAAATGTAGATGTCTCTAAAATCAGTTTCCAACGACAGGTTTAGAATCATCAATCAAATAATGAAATCATCTTTAAATAGACCCACTTTTACCTCTGAGCCCAAGACAATCAATCATTAAGTTTACTTGAATTTCCTACATTTTGGATGAACCCCAAAAACTTGAGGCGTGTCTACAATAGATCAACTTAAACGGTTAGCCCCACATTTTGCAAAATCCAATAGCTACACGGAAATCCGCTTGACCCAGAAAGAGATAAGGGTGGATGAAGCAAAGGAAAATCACCAAACTAGTAAATTAACTCTAAAAAAAAAGAATTTATGGGTTTTTAACAACTGACAAGGCTGTCACGTCGTTTTGTCGGAAACACTTGACGCTCAATTGATTTCTGGAAGAGCTATTTGAAAGGAAATAATGGAAAACTTGAGCCAGCATAACAAGTGGCCGTTCATTAGATTACTTCATGTAGAAAAGACGAAAAGTAAGGGGCAGATAGGAGAGGGATATAGAAAGATGAAGAGTGTGTGATAGGGGGAGAGAGGAGCAGTACAAGTTATCCCACAAAAGCATTAACTTGCATATCGATTTGAAATATGTCATTGCGAAAATTATCAAGTTTAAGTTGAACTTAAGGTCCATAATGTTTACAACTTCTTGTACCATTTGAGGTATCAAAATTACTAAGCAAAACTTCCGCTGATAATCATCATCGCAAATATCGTTAAAGCTTAAGAGACTACCGTTTGATCTTTGAGCCGCTATACAAACAATTGGAAAGAGAAGCGTAAAAAGAGAACAAAAAAAAGGCAAAACAACGCTTGACAGAAAACAAGAACTGAAACAAGATTATATTGCTAGGAATGCCAACGGTAAAACTTTGGATTCACATCTCTGAAAGGGGATGAAAATACTTCTTTGTCTTTTATCTTTCCGTTCTAAAATGACATCTCTTTCAAAAGGACAGAAATATTGGCCTTATTTGCTGTTTCAACTTCTTTTCAAAAGGACTGTCAACAGCAATTTTGAAACAAGATGCATATAGCTATAATCAATAGCTTCACAGACACTTACGTGGAATTTATTTTGAGGGAAAAAACTTTAAAAAAAATAAATTATAAGAAAAATATAGGAGACTTCGGAAAACTTGCAAATCAACATTTTGGAGAGCTAAGGTCCAAAAGTATCTGATACGTACATTCCTGGAGTAACAGAACCTTTAAAACACCCAAGTAATTAAAAATGAAGCATATAAAAATTACATCTTACGATAAGCACATAGAACAATCCAAGGATACCAAGATTCATTCCACAAAAAGAAAGAAAATTTTAGTGAGGCCGTCTAACAGAAGACTAGTACATTAAAAAGCTAAACTACAATATAATTATAAATTGACAAAAATTAAAGGCTAAAACTAAAATCGTTTAAACTTCGTTTGAACGAAAATAATTCAATCAAGCATTTATGTATTGATAACAGTAAGTGTATTCTACCCGCTATAAAATATTCGGGTGGTTATTGATTAACACCTTGAGATACTCTATTGCAAAATCTTGATTCACTGTACAGGAAACTATCAGCTAAAGTGTTTCTGTCTCTGGGAGAGGTGGGATTACGGTATATTTAAAATATACAAAAATCCATAAAATGTAGAATGATATTCCTAAATAGTAAATCATCGATTCTACTCCTTTTTATCACTCAGTTTTTTTTCTTTTTAAATAGCTTTTATGGTATTTTCGAATGAGCCATTGCTTTCCCAATCTTATGCCTAGAAAGCAAACACTCTTAGCCACTTAAAAATCAGTCTTTCCATACGGAAGATCCCAATTTGCCGATGGACATTTTCAAAGGTTACTGGTACTTAAAGTGGAATTGTTTCATCTCATCTTTTTATTCCTTCTTCTTTTTAAGAGCAAGGGAGGTTTTGAGTCACGATTATAGCAGCAACAAGACAAAGACTCCAGATGATGAAAAAACTCGTTGTTTTTGTCAGTTCAGGGAATACATAAAACTAAAGCCGTAGTAACAAGACTAAACATACTGTCGTTGGTAGAAAACTTCTTACACTGAAATTTTTTTTACCTAAATATAGATCAGATATATTTTTTTGGTTGGTACTTGTTAAATATCCTCAGTCCACTCAAGTTCTTGATATGTATGATCTGAGAAAAACCATTTTGTCTGTCTGCAGAAAGTCAGCTTAGTCTAATTGAGAAGAACTACGACGTAAATATATCTTTTTTAAATATTTAATTCATAGAGGTGATTAGGTTAGGCATTTAACATAATACATTGTGCGTGGCCTGCTTTCCATGATTCTCTGCAGTAGTTTCCATAATTGTGTTTCTAAAGTATTATATTTTCATCATATTTTGGTATATTTCATTATGATTAGCCTAACTTCACTTTTTGGGTGAAGTCAGGATATTTAACAAGCACCCAATGTTTTATCCTGACCCCTCCTTGATGAGTGAAAACAACATTTTCCTTTTTTTTTCACAAGATATATGTGTGATCTCAGATTCTATAAATTTGTAGGAAAACTGGAGCTTCTTTTGCCTTGAATTGTGGCAAATTATATCAATTTGGGTCAGTAACCCCTAACAGATTATTTCCCAAAGCCTCCCTTTTCCCCACCGCAATCAGTAATCTACCTAAATAATTTGTAAGATTCCGTAAATTTCAGCTCTGATGACAATCGTGTGACGTTATACGACGGGCATTCTCAATCCAAAAGAATATTTCTCATTATACATTCAGCCCGTTTCCAACCATGCAAACAAATATAATCTATGTTTGTTAATTCTATTATATTCATGCCGTTAAGCAAGCTCTGCTGCTTGTCTCATGTTACATACATCCTTGCATCCTTAGAGAAAGATCATTTATAGCGGAACCACGAACACTGGAAAAAAAAAACTTGTTTTCTATCGAGCACGTCAGAAAGACACTAACCTAAATATTAATTTTAAACACCAAGTTTAACGACAGCGTGCCAAAATTAGCGAATGTTACAATAAATTAGGTCATATTTAAAGAGATGTTACATAGAAATTCAAAATCGTACATAGACACGTCAAAGAGAAACTCATTATTAATAGGAACATTTGTTAAACAAATGACGTGACTAAAACAGCATCAAATAATCAAAGCATCAATAAACAGATTACGGCACTGGACTTTTACAGTCCCTACCGACGAAGCTGAGTTCGTTTCATATTTTCTAAATTCCAAAAATACAAATTTATTTCAAATCTCTCAGATATATCGCCCGTTTAAAATGAAATTTGACTAAAACAGTCAGTCAGTTAATGCTGATATTCTATTTCACAAATCTTAATTTGGCCATCGTAAGAAGAATGCAATGAAGTTAGATACGAAATCGATATTCCAGAGATTGTGAACAAAGCTAAGTGATTATCTATTCTTTATAATAGTAATACCATGTATTTCTTATCAATACATTCTGTCCCTTTTTTTAAGTTTTTTAGGTTTTAAAATAGATTCTCTATGTTCTTTATTCTTGAAGGCTAAATTTCAAAAATGAATGTGAACGTGGGAGAAGGTATGCTTTTAGAAGCGGCGAATCCTAATCCATTCAAAATAAAAGGTTAGCAAGCTCTTCGAACTAGCAAATGGTGGTGGCAATAGCTGCTACCTAGTAATTACGGAACCATGACTCATGGTAATGGCATTTTTAAAAACGCGTTTTCGAAAAAAAAAAACACCGTCTAGTAAGAAATACTTCCAAATGAATGCCGTTTCAGACATAATAACTATTATTCAGATCGAACAGAATAATAATTTGTAACTATGAAAAGAAATTTTTGAGAATTTCAAAAGAGTCCAGAATCCCTCAAACATGGCGTCAAATCGAAATAAAAAGTATACCATTAAAATCTCCGCCATTAAAAACTCCAAACTATAGGTTTACAGCTCGAATCTTTAAACATAAGGAAAGTTGCTTTTTTTGTGTTGGCTGCAGTGACCCCACCTACCCGCATACTTCTTTCTCTTGTTTTGGCCAACAGTGATCGTGTTGATTTCATGGCTGTGGTATACCGGGAAGGGCTCATTTGAACGAAAATAAAATACACTATGTCTTGTTCAGCTAACAAAGCAAATTGCAGCACAAAAAAGTACTATTTTCTATTCATTTATGAAAGCAAAACACCGATTTTAGCCTAAATAGGGCTAAAGAACCCGCGAGTGTCAATTCTGAGAGAGACAATCGATTTATCATGATCGATTATTTACAAAATATCGCACTCATCTTGAAAGCCAACAAAAATCAATTTTTACAGTTTTTCATCGGGATGTTTTTATTTCTTATTAAAGTCGTAGATTATCATGATAGGGTTCACTTGAACGAAAACAAATAGTTCACTGTTTTCACGTTACGACAAAATCCTGTCACTACATAGAACCCTTTTCTGCCACAAAACCACAATTTCCGACCAGATTAGGCAAAACGCCAATAAGTGAAAATTCTGAGACATTCATTCCATTTTTCATGGTCAAAAACCCTTAACTGAAGGTTTAAACTCCCTGATCTTGAAAACTTCCGTTTTCAAGAAACCAAAGACTATCAAAAGCATCAAAGCCTGTCAAATTCAATATATGGGTAAAAGCAAAAATCCGTGAATACATTATTATTAGTTCTTTTTTTACAAATATAACACTCATTTCCTCATCTTCATAATAGTTTACCCTGTTTTAGCACAGTGGATTGATGTTTACTTGGCAACACGGGACCCAGGGTTCGATCCCCACCGCAGCAAGGTTAGGCGACAAGCTTATTACTTGTTTCTGTAAAAAAAAAAAAAAAAAAGACCCAGCAACTGGAATGTTGATTCGACGCCCTATGCGCCAACAATGACTCTGGGGGATCTTTATCGAATGAAATTCATTTCATTCGATATTTACCACGAATGAAACGTCGCATTCCGTGTTCCAAATCGTTTTTCTTCATAAATTGACCTGCCGAAGGTTAAATTGCATAAATAACTTTTCTAACTGTGTTTTCTAGACTTCTATACCATTTGACAATTTTAACAGAGATCAAGTTAGAAACGCTGTCCTAGAGCTTAGTAAACTATGGCCTAGATTTAACAGAATTTTGGTTCCAAATGCTGTACATAATCTCCTCTCAGAGATACAAATAGCGAACATCAATTTTACATCTAGGCAGTTTTTAGGCTAGAAAGTCAATGATAAACAATAAATCTTAGTCTACGCAGAAACACTTGTCTACAGTGACTGCTTCTTCCTTTTGCCGAATTGATTTGAAAGAAATATGAAAATGATTGGACATATGGATGCTCTCTCTAGTAAAGCACTGAACAAGTAATGATTGATCGATTGAAGACTGGTATTACCGACGGACTAAGAAAAAGGTGGAAATTCAATGACTTATTTTTAAATCTTCGGAAGTGATAGGAAGGACTTTCACTTGGTTATCTCCAAATGCTAAATGTATAGCCGCTTAGTAACAAGACCAACAAAGGCTATCTAAGTTCAGATTAGCAACACACATCAGATACCGTTTGTCCGGGCAAGTAGGTGATACAATAACCAGAAATAGTTAAGATAATAAAAACGCAAAGTTTATAGACGATCTAAACAAAATGTGCACAGAAATTCCGTGAAATTTAGGATTTCGGAAGAGGGTGGAGGTCATCCCTCTTCGTACGTGCCTGTTACCGGAATATTTATTTTTCCTTCCGTCGCGCATGGTACTGAGCATGAATATACAATTTTAAGTGGTTCATATTCGATTGTTTTCTTTAGTTATCTTTTCAGATATATTTCCCCTTGATTCTAGATATGAGGTAGTAGCATGGCAACTATATAGACACTAAATATCCAAGTAACTTCAGGGACCAATGCAATTATTGCAATGGATCTGGAATACAATATCGAACTGAGCAGCAACAGATAATTTTCCCTCGGCATGTCAGCTTTCTAAGCTTATCTGATGGTCAGTCTAATATTGATTTTTCCATATTATTAAGTTGTTTTCCCTTATCATGTTAAAAACGTCCGTAAACGTCTTGATTGGAGGGAATGGATTTTTCCATTATACATATACCACTATTTACTAGTGGATTAAGTTGCTTTAATTTACGGGCATTAAGTTGAAACAAAAAGGTAATGTATGGTTAAATGCATGGGAAATATATAATTTGGGCTATATATTTACACAAAGGGGGTGGGGGTTAAGGTAAAATGAAGCGCTTTTAGGGCTTCGGTAAATTCCGTAGGAAGTAATAACCGTAAATTGAAGTAACTTAATCAACGAGCAAATAGTGGTATAGAAGAAGAGAAAACATCCGATAATATTACGTTCTGAAAGTTAGTCGTATGATAAGCACACATTCTAAGGCCTATCTCCTGGATATAGCCTAAGTCGGTGAGCTCCGATGATCTTGAAAGGACCAATCCAACATAAACACAGCAAAATAACAGCTTGACAACAAATGCCATCTAACAATTATTTTTTGAGATAATAACCTGAATTATGCCTACTGATCCATAAAAGAGGGTGTGATGATAGCGACGACTGGAGGAGGCGAGGAACAGTTAATTCATACAGAAGAGAAGGAATTTCGAAGGAGCCTACATAGGTTCAAGGAAAATCTGAAAATTCCATTACATGCTATTCCTTCGTACAATTTTCCTATTCCTTGGCCGAATACGTAACTAGAATTAACAAGGATAAATCTTAAAACATAAAAAACGGTTCAATAATATTGTTGCCTGTTTCCACCATTCATTAGTCATCAACAGTGATAGTTAAGGGAATCCTATTCTCTTCTCTAAGTACGTTCTGTTAGCCCCTCGTTCGCACATACCTCCAAAAAAGAACGTGATCAATACTACATATAGTTTCAGTTCCAATCTCACAAATAAATGTAGTTTTAGGTATACGCAAAAATTATTATAGGATCAATTTCTGTTTGTACCGAATTATATCATCATTCGTACTATTAAAAAAACCCTTCTATTGTTGTGATAGCAGCACAAAACAAAATCTGGTTTCTTTAACAGGAGTCCTTTCTCGGTAAGAAAAATGATATAGAGGAGCTATTTTGTTCAAGGAGATACAAAAATTATGCAAAAACATTTCCACAAAAAGGTAAAATACAAGTGGTTCGCTGAAACTGAAAAAAATTCTCTTCTTGAGAAGATTCTTAAGAGGATTCTCTTCTTGAAAAAGAGAATCCATCTTGAAGCGAGAAAGCATGAAACATAAATATAGAAAAGCCTCCTTTGAAACAATTGTAACAGATGGCTATACATGCCAATAATAACATAAAAAAAGCTACCGTAAAAAAAAAAAAAAAAATAGACAAGATTATAACACAGGGGCGAACTACAGCGACTACTTGCAACAAGGATTGTGACTACTTGTGACCACTGCTGCATGGGACTTGTGGCTACTTGCAACTGTGACTGCTTGCAACTGCGACTGCAAATATTTGCGACTGCAAATATTTAAGACTGTGACTGTGACTACTTATAAGTACTTCTACTAATATTACAACTACTGCGATTACATCTGCGACTAATTGCTACTGTGACTGCAACTACTTACGACTGCGACTACAACTGCTTGCAACTGCGGCGTGCGATTGTGACTACTACTAACAATGCGATTGCAACTATTTACGACTGCGACTACTTAGGATTGCGACGACTTACGACTGCAACTACTTAGGAATGGATCTGCGACTACTTGCGACTGCAACTGCATCTAGTTGCTACTGCGACGGCGAATAAAACGCTACTTGCTACTGCTACTACTACTACTGCTGCTAACATCACTACTACAACTACTATTGAGCTAATAAACAAAATCCAGGTCGTCAAAATAGCATAGATACAATATCTCAGGAACGGAATGGTGCATCAAGTTGAAACTTTCAGGGAAAGCTGAGAGGGATGTAAAACCAGATCAAAAGACACTACGTATATCCAGACTGTCAAGGGGGGGGGGCGTCTTTTCAATATCCGTGGAACAGCAAAGGGTATTCCGTCAAAACTTTCTATGTATGTTATAAATATGTTGAACTAGACCAAAAGACACTATGGGCATCCAAGGTTGTCAAAAAGGCGTATATATGATGTCTCAGAAACAGCTAAGGATATTAAGTTGAAACTTCCAGAGGATGTTGAGGGGTATGCCAAAAATCACACAACACTGTGCCTTAAGGTTCTCGAAAGGACGTATCCTGAGATTTAGCACGATGAAAGGGGTGGCGGTAGTCAGAATGTTTCAGCCACCTAAAAGCACAAAGATTATGCAGATTTTCAATTCATTTATTTGAAAATACTCCCAGTACCCATCCACCGAAAGTTCTATTGTATAGCTATTACTAAACCTTGTTGCAAAATTTTGTTGATTCTTAAGGAGAAAAATATAATTTTTTTTTATAAGTATTCTTTCTGTTAACTAATAAAAAAAAACCAGATAAAACCGAACAGAAACTGCCCTAAAAAAATGTTTTCCACTAACGCAGTTTTTCTAAGAAAGGTAAAGAGCTAAATCAAACCAAAGACGCGAAGAAATAAATTCAGATAATAATTCAAGCGTAAAATAAACACAAATCGCTATCAATAAACAAATGAAACCCAAAACGTCCAAAATTTACACTAAATAATGAAGTCAACCTTAAAACGAACAGAAATTACCAGCATTTTGTTTGCACTTTACTGAAAACAAATTTCATTTAAACATTGTCTCTTTTATAATGTTGATAAATCTAAAATTGCTGAATGAATCAGTGAATTTATTGACTCAACTCAATACAACACAACAACAAAATAATAATACACCCCAGCAGAGAGCCGAGCTCGTAATTTCTGAGACTTTCAGGTATGAATATCAACCTATATTAAGCTGCGAATCTACATTCATTAGTTTATAATGGTGATTTGTTTCTCTTTTTGTTTTGTCGATGTTATGACAAGGTACATAGAAACAGAGCTTGAAGCAAAAATTGATTCCAGCAAAGCGCAAATGAAGTTCAAAATTTTGTATTTTTAGATAGTAGCTTGAAAACTCTGTTCCAGGGTTCTCAAATTTTTTCTTAAGTTTTAAGCAACTTAAGGCACACTTAAAAGAAACTAGTGGTTCACCGACAAGGAATCAATTATTTTTTTTAGCAGATACCTTTAGATCTCCTTTTATCAATTGAAAGCTCAATGAAGTTTGATTTTTATCGTCCACTAGACTAGTCAAAGAACCTGTCGGACGACAGTCATAAAAAAGGAATAAAAAGCGGTAGTTTATACTCTCTTGTGAGGATCAGAGAAAAAATATCCTTCCCACCATTTCTTTCAACAAAATCTGAGTACCGTAAGTCACCTTTCCACCTCAAAACTATTTCAGCTCGATGCCCCAGCCAAGATAAAACAGAGTAGACTTACCAAAACTACATATGAAATTCACCACATTATAATTAAACCAACTCATTGCGTATAATGAGAACTAATTGCCGCACTTCAGGCTCCGGCTAACCGTCGTATAACGCCACACTACTATACAACATTATTACTATTATCACACACGGACTCACTAAACTGAGATTAAGGCACGGGTCATAAATGCCCATTGGCTTCACAACGTCCCATGATTGTTTTTTACATCTGAAGATTTGTGTTTAGCTGGGAGTTACGGACACCTATCATTTATAAGGGTAAATTTGATATTGTGCCTTAATAGTTTAATTCAAACACATGGAATATTTCAACAAGCTTCAATCCACATTTCAAAAACAATGGCCTTTCAAGTAATGAAAAAAAAGTCATCAGTCTAGCTTTTGGCAACAGAAACAAAACGCATAGCTTTCCCTCCAGTGTATATTATTAAATATCCTTCGAATTACTATCGTACTTCCTAGTTAGAAGTAATGATCTTGATAGGTTTTGCATAATTGAAGACATGCAATATACAACGTATGGAAGAAGGAAAGTAGTAAAACAAGCTGGTGGTTTCCTAGGAACTCTCTTTTTCAAAACAAAAATAGTCCTTAGTTTACTCCCATCTCCAAAAACACACACACACACACACACACATATATATATATACATATATATATATATATATATATATATATATATATATATATATATATATATATATATATATATATATATATATATATATATATATATATATATATGTGTGTGTGTGTATATATATATATATATATTGAGAAGTGGAATAACCCCTTTTCTCTGTCGTCTCTTGTCGAATTGGTGAGAAAATACGTCGATAAGGGCGTGGCTAGGTAGCCAGCTGAGCAAGTCCATCACTATTCGGAAAGGTATGAAACAAGACCCTGTGCTTAGCCCAGCTCTTTTCAATAATGCTATCCGAACCGTTATAAAGAGTATTCCCCTATTTTTAATTGAGCCCCATGTTGATGACACCTCTGTTATGCAGACGATATCCTTCTACTATCAGATGATATCCAAGATCTCCTAAATACAGTTAATACAGTTTGCTCTTGTCTCAATGATATTGGGCTTCAAGTCACCCCCTTTAAAACTGATCTTCTCGTTTACAGTTCGTCTCAACAACCTCCCTTTACTATCAATGTTGGCCAAGAAACTATTTCTGCATCGTCTTCTCTGAATCATTCAGGTCTCCCGTTGGAATCAAATGTTAAAACTACTAAAACACGTGTTATCTCAGAGTTGAAAGAAAAGCTTAGGAAATCGTACCCGCTGCTTGCTCAAGTTAAACGCCAGTTTCACAAAATAGGCCTGAGCAGACTTTCAAACGCTTTTTTCGCCCCACGTGTCTTCTTATTAGTCCCTTTATGGAGTTTTTTTCCCCACAACATATAAGTGGAAAAAAAATTAGATCTCTATTTTTCCATTTTTGCAAATATCTTCTGCAGTTGCCGCTTCTGACTCGCAATCAGTACATTTCGAGTAGATATGGCGTCTTCGATATATCTTCAAAAATGGACCAGCTTGCAGAGAGGTTCCGTACGTCGAGAAAATACTATTGACTTTCCACTTAACTGTCAAGCTCAATTGCGTTACCTAAGTAGCTGATATAATATTTGTTTTTTGTTTTTGTTTTTTAGTTTTTTCTTGTTTATTGGTTCCATTTTTATTTAATTTTTCTGTATTTTTTGTAATTCTTCCAGTGCATTTCATGTATGCACAGAGGGTTGAAATAAATTATTATTATCATTATTATATAGATTATACAAGGCGTAGCATATAAGGTGATGTTCATAGTTATTGTTGTTTGTGCCAGTTTTAAGATCACATTGCTACTCTTTGTTGCACTATTGGGCTAAATAAATTGTCTGTGCAACAGCTCTCTCCAATTTTGTAGATGAGTGAAGAAATTCTTTTAGTTTTTCATGTTAAGCAAGTTAACTTCATTACGAAGTTATTTCCTTTTGGAGAACTTCAAGGAAAACACGACAAAATTTGAAATATTTAAATTCGAAAGCAACAAAGCTGAAAATAGACTGGTTTCTAATTATCAAACAAAAAAAAGCAAAAAAATTGAAATACACAAGTTTTGACTTTTTAGGTTTTACCAAATGCAGAATTCAAAGAAGAATTGAGCCGAAAATCTGAAAGCGTCTCTTCTAAACTATAGAGCAAATAACAACCAGCCCATAGTCAATCAAGATTTACATTTGCTTCAGCTGGTCCCTACAATGTCTTTCATATAGAATTAAGATACTATAAATGACTTCAAAGTACTTCTAGGACTCATCATTAGCGTTGGAATCAGAAATTGAACTCTAAACATGAACAGCTAATATAGCCTATAGTTTGAAATCTCAGTAAAGGTAAATCTAAAATGAAAACTCTTGGTCTATAATTAATGTTATAACAGGAGCTAGGGATCAGGAAGGGCCCACCCCCATATACGGAATATTTTTCTGTTCGTTTTAAATTTGATTGTTACTCCTTACTTCAGTTGAAAAAAAGACTATTTTTTAATAAATAGAAAAACTTGTTTCCAGCCATTTTGCTATACTGGGATCTGAGTTGAGCATTAATTCCCAATTTAGTAGGACAATTAAAATTATAAGCAATTGGAGAAGAAAAGAAGGGAGAGGGCGCGTCGATTTAGTTAGCGTTGCCAGTCAACTTTTTCAGTTTTATGCAATGTTTGATGGTGACAGGTTAGATTAGGTTTTAACCCATTTCTGAGATTTATAGCCTAATTTAACATAACCCAACCTAACCTAACTTTAACTTTTACCATAAAAGCTTGCATAAGACTGAAAAAGCTGATTCGCAAAGCTAATTGAATCCAAGCAAAATTTCAGACATTCACCAGTGAATGTCTACGTTAACCAGATTTTGAACATTCACACTTACATGATATACCCTACCTTGTGCCCCACAAAATTGTCATATGCTACAAAATCTAGGTCCCAATATGGCAAAATATTGAAGTTAAAAGTTACGAAAAAAGGCTATTTCGAGAATTACTCGAAATGAAACTGTTTTGTAAAGTCTATCCAACACAAAACAGAACTTAATATCACATTTTCGGAGCCAATTTTGTTCGAATATTATCCTTTCCCTTAGTCTTTTCTAGCAAGCCAAGGAAAATCGGACGAGAAAACCGAGACAAATAAGGTTTGCATCAAAAGATTCAACAAAAACAATGAACGACTCAAGGGATTTAGAGGACGTCCAATCTTAGGGATTTATTTCCAGGAGATTTAAACAAGAATAACCGGAAAGGATAGAACAGAGAAGCATCAACAAATTTGAACACTCACTAGTATATACAGAATCTTATTCAGTATATTAGCTTAGATTTGAAAAAACTTCAAAATGATACTATGTCAATAGTTCAAGACAGAGGTTGACACTCGTGGATATGCATTAGAGCAACCGAACACAGAAAATAGCATTCTCTGGCTAAATTATACTTGAAGAGATCTGAATTTAGCACAAGTGAATCTGAGAAAAAAGTTTAGCTTAAAAGGCAGTGTGAAGTAGTATAAAAGATAAAAATATAATGATTCCTCCTCATGATAAGCCAAGAAATTTAAAAAAAATGAAATAACTTTTGGCAGAACTGAGAAACACACATTGCTTACTACTGAAGAAAGGATGACGCAACTTGCTGCAATGTTGCTCAGCATTGAGCTTCCTGAAAATGACAAACTTCCGTACGATTGTGCTCCAATCCAGCCAATTTAAAGTTTTTGCTGTTGACTGTTAGGCCCTTTTTTTATTATTCCATCCAACCCTAGAATTTATAGCCATACAAGCTATTTAACAAAGTCATCGTATGGATAAAGACGTAATTTCATTAGACTAAATGAAAAGGCATGGAAATTCAATTACCGAATCAAACTTTTAAAAGCAAGTTGTTTTTTTCAAAAGTTCTGTCTTCGCTTGTTCGTTTTTCTTACCAAATTGACACTCTCCAAGGATGAAAATAATGAAAGTTGTAGCACATGAGTTTTACGAGACAAAATTACGAAGAGACAAGCCTAGTGCTGATGCGGGGCAACTGCCAAGTGAATGCAAGTTATGTCTAGTGCCAGTGTATTTTCCAGTTGATCTATTTCTTCAGTCCCCAATTTCGTAAAGATCCTTGCCCTTTAAAGCCAATTGTTTTCAGTGCCAGCAGCATTTGGAAAAAATAAACAATTCGTCTATCATTGTGAGGTAGAAAAGTATTTGTCCTTGTCTTCAATGGCTTAAGATTCACCTAGTGGGAGATCATAACACTTTTACGTGTGAATGTGTATTGCCTAGTAGCAGGGATACCCAACTGAGGGGCTATTTCAATGGTTCAATTCAGTGATTAGACCTGCAATTTTTAAGCAAATAGAATCCAATTATTGATTGCCGTTATTTTTTCAAACAATTTACAATTTTATTTCAATTAAGTCACTAAAACAAGAGCTAAGAGCTCATATGGCACTTGTGAAGAGGAGAGAAGAGCTAAGAGCCAAGAGATCATATGGTATGAGCTCCAACAAAATTCTATGAATCAATAGATTGATTTAAAAAGGAAAATAAGAGGCTTAATGCCGGTCAAGATTTAAAATAAGAGCTCTGAGTCACAAAGTCCTTCTAAATATCAAAATTCATTAAAATCCGATCACCCACTCGTAAGTTATAAATACCTAATTTTTTCTAATTTTTCCTCTCCCTTTTGCCCCCCAGATGGTCGAATCTGGGAAAACGACTTTATCAAGTCAAATTGTGCAGCTCCCTGACACGCCTACCGATTTTCATCGCCCTAGCACGTCCAGAAGCACCGAACTCGCCAAATCACTGAACCCCTCCCCCCAACTCCCCCAAAGAGAGCAAATCCAGTACGATTCTGTCAATCACGTATCAAGGACATTAGTTTATTCTATCCACCAAGCTTCATCCCGATTCCTACACTCCAAGTGTTTTTCCAAGATTTCCCCCTCCAAATCCCCACAATGTCAAAAGATCTGGTCGGGATTTGAAATAAGAGCTCTGAGACATGAATTCCTTCTAAAAATCAAATTTCATTATTATCCGATCATCTATTCGTAAGATATAAATAGTCCAATTTTCATCTTTTCCAAGAATTTCGGTTCCCCCCTCCAACTCCCCCGAATGTCACAGGATCTGGTCGGAATTTGAAATTAGAACTTTAAAGCACAAGATCCTTCTAAATATCAAATTTCATTAAGACCTGGTCACCCTTTCGTAAGTTACAAATACCTCAATTTTCAAAATTACCCCCCCCCCCAATTCCACCAAAGAGAGCAGATCCGGTCCAGTTATGTCAGTCACGTATCTTAGACAGGTTTCTATTCTTCCCATCCAGTTTCATCCTGATCTCACCGCTTTAAGTATTTTCTAAGATTTCCGGTCCCCCCAACTGCCCCCCCCCCAATTACGCTTGATCCGGTTGAGATTTAAAATAAGATATCGGAGTTACGAGGTCCTTCTAAATATGAAGTTTCATGAAGATCCGATCACTCCTTCGTAAGTTAAAAATACGTCATTTTTCTTATTTTTCAGAATTACCCCCCCCCCCCGCAATTGAGCGGATCCGTTCCAATTATGTAAATCACGTATGCAAGACTTCTGCTTATTTTTCCAACCAAGTTTCATCCCAATCCCTCCAATCTAAGCGTTTCCCATCATTTTAGGTTTCCCCACCCCAAACTTCCCCCAATGTCACCAGATCGGGTCAAGATTTAAAATAAGAGCTCTGAGACACGATATCCTTATAAAAATCAAATTTCATGGAGATACAATCACCCGTTCGTAAGTTAAAAATACCTCATTTTTTCTAATTTTTCAGAATTAACCCCCCCCCAACTACCCCAAAGAGAGCGGATCCGTTCTGGTTATGTCAATCATGTATCTAGGACTCGTGTTTTTTTTTCCACCAAGTTTCATCCCGATCCCTCCACTCTAAGTGTTTTCCAATTTTTAGGTTTCTCCCTCCCCCCCCCAATGTCACCAGATCCGGTCGGGTTTAAAATAAGAGCTCTGAGCCACGATATCCTTCTAAATATCAAATTTCATTGAGATCCGATCACCCGTTCGTAAGTTAAAAATACCTCATTTTTTTATTTTTCAGAAATACCCCCCCACCAACTACCCAAAAGAGAGCGGATCCGTTCCGTTTATGTCAATCATCTATCTAGGACTTGTGTTTATTTTTCCCACCATGTTTCATCCCGATCCCTCCACTCTAAGTGTTTTCCAAGTTTTAGGTTCCCCCTCCCAACTCCCCGCCCCCATCACCAGATCCGGTCGGGATTTAAAATAAGAGCTCTAAGACACGATATCCTTCTAAACATCAAATTTCATTGAGATCCGATCACCCGTTCGTAAGTTGAAAATACCTCATTTTTCTAATTTTTAAGAATTACTCCCCCCCCCCCAACTACCCCAAAGAGACCAAATCAGTTCCGATTATGTCAATCATGTATCTGGGACTTGCGCTTATTTTTCCCATCAAGTTTCACCCCGATCCCTCCACTCTAAGTGTTTTCAAAGATTTTAGGTCCCCCCCCCCCTCCAACTCCCCCCAATGTCATCAGACCCAGTCGGGATTTAAAATAAGAGCTCTGAGACACAATATCATTCCAACATCAAATTTCATTAAGATCCAATCACCCGCTCATAAGTTAAAAATACATCATTTTTTCTATTTTTTTCGAATTAACTGGCCCCCACTCCCCCCCCCCCCAGATGGTCAAATGGGGAAAACGACTATTTCTAATTTAATCTGGTCCGGTCCCTGATACGCTTGCCAAATTTCATCGTCCTAGCTTACCTGGAAGTGCCTAAAGTAGCAAAACCGGGACTTTAGGTTTTCCCCCTCCAACTCCCCCCAATGTCATCAGACCCAGTCGGGATTTAAAATAAGAGCTCTTAGACACAATATCATTCCAAACATCAAATTTCATTAAGATCCAATCACCCGCTGATAAGTTAAAAATACTTCATTTTTTCTATTTTTTGCGAATTAACCGGGCCCCCACTCCCCCCCCCCAGATGGTCAAATCGGGAAAACGACTATTTCTAATTTAATCTGGTCCGGTCCCTGATACGCTTGCCAAATTTCATCGTCCTAGCTTACCTGGAAGTGCCTAAAGTAGCAAAACCGGGACCGACAGACAGACCGACAGAATTGGCGACTGCTATATGTCACTTGGTTAATACCAAGTGCCATAAAAACAAGAGCTAAGAGCTCATATGGCACTTGTGACGAGGCGAGAAGAACTAAGAGACAAGAGATCATATGGTATGAGCTCTAACAAAATTCTATGAATCAATAGATTGATTTAAAAAGGAAAATAAGAGGCTTAATGCCGGTCAGGATTTAAAATAAGAGCTCTGAGTCACGATGTCCTTCTAAATATCAAAATTCATTAAGATCCGATCACCCACTCGTAAGTTATAAATACCTAATTTTTTCTAATTTTTCCTCTCCCTTTAGCCCCCCAGATGGTCGAATCTGGGACAACGACTTTATCAAGTCAAACTGTGCAGCTCTCTGACACGCCTACTAATTTTCATCGTCCTAGCACATCCAGAAGCACCAAACTCGCCAAATCACTGAACCTCTCCCCCCAACTCCCCCAAAGAGAGCAAATCCAGTACGATTCTGTCAATCACGTATCAAGGACATTTGTTTATTCTATCCACCAAGCTTCATCCCAATTCCTACACACAAAGTGTTTTTCAAAGATTTCCCCCTCCAACTCCCCCCAATGTCAAACGATCTGGTCGGGATTTGAAATAAGAGTTCTGAGACATGAATTCTTTCTGAAAATCAAATTTCATTAAGATCCAATCATCTATTCGTAAGATAAAAATACCCCAATTTTCACGTTTTCTAAGAATTCCGGTTTCCCCCTCCAACTCCCCCCAACGTCACAGGATTTGGTCGGAATTTAAAATAAGAACTTTAAAGCACAATATCCTTCTAAATATCAAATTTCAATAAGATCTGGTCACCCTTTTGTAAGTTACAAATACCTCAATTTTTAAAATTACCCCCCCCCCCCTCCAATTCCACCAAAGAGAGCAGATCCGGTCTGTTTATGTCAGTCACGTATCTTAGACAAGTTTTTATTCTTCCCATCCAGTTTCATCCTGATCTCACCGCTTTAAGTATTTTCTAAGATTTCCGCCCCCCCCCCCAATTACGCTTGATCCAGTTGAGATTTAAAATAAGAGGATCTGAGTTACGAGGTCCTTCTAAATATGAAGTTTCATGAAGATCCGATCACTCCTTCGTAAGTTAAAAATACGTCATTTTTTCTTATTTTTCAGAATTACCCCCCCCCCCCCCAATAGATTGGATCCGTTCCAATTATGTAAATCACGTATGTAAGACTTCTGCTTATTTTTCCCACCAAGATTCATCCCGATCCCTCCAATCTAAGCGTTTTCCATGATTTTAGGTTCCCTCACCCCAAACTTCCCCCAACGTCACCAGACCCAGTCAGGATTTAAAATAAGAGCTTTGAGACACGATATTCTTCTAAATATCAAATTTCATTGAGATCCGATAACCCGTTCGGAAGTTAAAAATACCTCATTTTTTCTAATTTTTCAGAATTAACACCTCCCCCAACTACCTCAAAGAGAGCGGATCCGTTCCGGTTATGTCAATCATGTATCTAGGACTTGTGATTATTTTTTCCAACAAGTTTCATCCCGATCCCTCCACTCTAAGTGTTTTTCAAGTTTTAGATTTCCCCCTCCCAACCCCCCCCCCCCCCAATGGCACCAGATCTGGTCGGGTTTAAAATAAGAGCTCTGAGCCACGATATCCTTCTAAATATCAAATTTCATTGAGATCTGATCACCTGTTCGTAAGTTAAATATACCTCATTTTTTCTAATTTTTCAGAAATAACCCCCCCCCCCCCAACTATCCCAAAGAGAGCGGATCCGTTCCGTTTATGTCAATCATGTATCTAGCACTTGTGTTTATTTTTCCCACCAAGTTTCATCCCGATCCCTCCACTCTAAGTGTTTTCCAAGTTTTAGGTTTCCCCCTCCCAACTCCCCCCCCCCAATGTCACCAGATCCGGTCGGGATTTAAAATAAGAGCTCTAAGACAAGATATCCTTCTAAACATCAAATTTCATTGAGATCCAATCACCCGTTCGTAAGTTAAAAATACCTCATTTTTTCTAATTTTTCAGAATTACCCCGCCCCCCCCCCCCCAACTACCCCAAAGAGAGCGGATCCGTTCCGATTATGTCAATCATGTATCTGGGACTTGTGCTTATTTTTCCCATCAAGTTTCATCCCGATCCCTCCACTCTAAGTGTTTTCCAAGATTTTAGGTTTCCCCCCAATGTCATCAGATCCGGTCGGGATTTAAAATAAGAGCTCTGAGACACAATATCATTCCAAACATCAAATTTCATTAAGATCCCATCACCCATTCATAAGTTAAAAATACTTCATTTTTTCTATTTTTTCCGAATTAACCGGCCCCCCACTCCCCCCCCCCCCAGATGGTCAAATTGGGAAAACGACTATTTCTAATTTCAGCTGGTCCCGTCCCTGATACGCCTGCCAAATTTCATCGTCATAGCTTACCTGGAAGTGCCTAAAGTAGCAAAACCGGGACCGACAGACAGACAGACCGACAGAATTGGCGATTGCTATATGTCACTTGGCTAATACCAAGTGCCATAAAAACAATAATGATGTACAACTTTATCCGTATGTTACCTAGAATATAAACTCCAAATTTTATAGTTATCAGTTTGTTTTAGTTTAGGAGCAAGCATTAGCCATAGAAATGTACCTTTGTCCTCAACAACAACTTATTGCTTTCTTCTAGTATAATTGACAAATTAAATGTAAGAAATTAACCATTAAGATTATTCTTTATCTAATAAAAGTCACCACGTTCCCATTCCGATTTAACTGAAAACGAGGAATTGCTTGCAATTCTGAAATAGTTCAATTAGCCGAGCGTGTGCCTGCCTAGTATCATCATGTCGACTAAGCGTCTTTTATTTCCGCAATAATAGCCAAATTGTCTTCTTTTTAAGAAGCGATAAGGCTCGCATAAACTCAGACAAAGCTTTCAACAGAATATCAGATTTTTCTGCAAATAACTTACATAGACCACTCCTGGCTGTCATATAAGACGAGATAGGCTATATGGCCCATTCGCATTACATATCTAAGGTATATAAGTCTAGAATATATTTAAATTTTTGCAAAGAAGATATCTTTATATAAGAAGCTTAAAGGGATTGTGAGAAATTGTAAGTATCTAAACAAGATTTGATATCATGTTGAAAACCCTACATAAATGATACATAAAGAAAATTGTAGATGAAATTATTATTACTATCAAAATCAGTGCCAAATGTAAAAAGTTTCATAGGTCCCACTGCCTTTCCAGTTAAAGATAATATATATATATATATATATATGTATATATATATGTATATATATATATATATATATATATATACATATATATATGTATATATATATGTATATATATATATATATATATATATATATATATATATATATATACATATACTAGCTGTTGGGGTGGCGCTTCGCGCCACCCCAACACCTAGTTGGTGGGGGCGCTTCGCCCCCACCAACTAGGTGTTGGTACCACCTAAGTCGTTACGCGCCATATTAGTTACGCGCCATTGTAGTTGTGTCCCTATGTCCCACCTGTGAATATAGATAGATATATATATATATATATATATATATATATATATATATATATATATATATATATATATATATATATATATATATATATATATATATATATATATATATATATATATATATATATATATATATATATATATATATATATGTTTTTAACTACGTAAAACTTGCGAATATACAACATTCTTTGCTGTCCCATTGTCTGTGCATATAAATAGATTTTCAGGTTTACCGACTCTTGAACATGCAACATATAATGGTCCATGGGAAAACAATCCGTATTCAGATCTATACCTCATGATTCTAATGATTGCCCTTGAGCTTTGTTGATGGTGATTGCTAATCGACCATTCCCTGAGTCGCCATCGTCATTTATATATCCCCCTGTGCACCCCGGCGTCCCCTTTGTAGTTATGTCCCTGTGTCCCGGTCGTCATTTATATTCCCTGTGTCCCGGTCGTCATTTGTGTCCCGGTGTTCCAGTCTGTGATTTCTCTTTGAGTGTCCCGGGCGTCATTTATATTCCTTGTGTCCCGGTGTCCCGGTCGTCATTTATATCCCCCTGTGCCCCCGGCGTCCCCATTGTAGTTGTGTCCCTGTGTCCCGGTCGTCATTTATATTCCCCGTGTCCCGGTCGTCATTTGTATCCCGGTGTCCTGGTCTGTATATACATTCGTTTTTTAGTTTTGTTTTTCTCCTTTATTTTTTTCCTTTTTTCTTTTTTTTCTTTTTTAGTTTATTTAGATTTTTAGATTTTTTAGTTTTTTTATTAGTTTTTAGTTTTTTTGTAGTTTTTACCATTTTTTTAGTTTTTTTAGTTTTTTTTTTTTTACTTATGTCCTGGTCGTCATTTATACTCCCTGTGTCCCGGTCGTCATTTGTGTCACGGTGCTTTGTTGATTGCTAATTTATATTATATTTATATTTATATTTTTTATATTTATTAATATTTTTTTAGTTTTCTTTTTCTCTTATTTTTCAGTTTTTTTCCTTTTTTTAGTTTTTAGTTTTTTTTTGTTTTTTACCTTTTTTTAGTTTTTTTAGTTTTTTAGCTTTTTCAGTTTTTTTATTAGTTTTTAGTTTTTTTTTTAGTTTTTGCCTTTTTTTAGTTTTTTCAGTTTTTTTTAGTTTTTAGTTTTTTACCTTTTTTTAGTTTTTTTTTTAGTTTTTTAGCTTTTTTAGTTTTTTTTCTTTTTAGTTTTTTTTGTAGTTTTTACCTTTTTTAGTTTTTTTTCTTCTTTTGTATTAGTGTGAAATAATTCAGACGTCATATGCGGACAAACACGACGTCACTCGACAGACAGACAGACAGACATAACCCACAAACAACTTATTTTTATATATATTTATTCATATTTTTTTAGTTTTCTTTTTCTCTTTGATTTTTCAGTTTTTTCCTTTTTTTTAGTTTTTTTCTTTTTTAGTTTTTAGTTTTTTTTAGTTTTTTACCTTTTTTTAGTTTTTTTAGTTTTTTAGCTTTTTTAGTTTTTTTATTAGTTTTTATTTTTTTTTGTAGTTTTTGCCTTTTTTTATTTTTTTCATTTTTTTTTTTAGTTATTAGATTTTTACCTTTTTTTAGTTTTTTTTAGTTTTTTAGCTTTTTTAGTTTTTTTTTTCTTTTTAGTTTTTTTTGTAGTTTTTACCTTTTTTAGTTTTTTTCTTCTTTTGTATTAGTGTGAAATAATTCAGACGTCATATGCGGACAAACACGACGTCACACCTGATCCACAGATCCACAGATCCACAGACAACTTATTTTTATATATATAGATATATGTGTATATATATATATATATCTTCTATATATATAAAAATAAGTTGTCTGTGTGTGGATCTGTGGATGGATCAGGTGACGTCATGTTTGTCCGCATATGACGTCTGAATTATTTCACACTAATACAAAAGAAGAAAAAAACTAAAAAAGGTAAAAACTACAAAAAAACTAAAAAGAAAAAAAAAACTAAAAAAGCTAAAGAACTAAAAAAAACTAAAAAAAGGTAAAAATCTAATAACTAAAAAAAAAACTGAAAAAAATAAAAAAAGGCAAAAACTACAAAAAAAATAAAAACTAATAAAAAAACTAAAAAAGCTAAAAAACTAAAAAACTAAAAAAAACTAAAAAAAGGTAAAAAACTAAAAAAAACTAAAAACTAAAAAAGAAAAAAACTAAAAAAAGGAAAAAACTGAAAAATCAAAGAGAAAAAGAAAACTAAAAAAATATGAATAAATATATATAAAAATAAGTTGTTTGTGGGTTATGTCTGTCTGTCTGTCTGTCGAGTGACGTCGTGTTTGTCCGCATATGACGTCTGAATTATTTCACACTAATACAAAAGAAGAAAAAAAACTAAAAAAGGTAAAAACTACAAAAAAAACTAAAAAGAAAAAAAAACTAAAAAAGCTAAAAAACTAAAAAAAACTAAAAAAAGGTAAAAAACTAAAAACTAAAAAAAAACTAAAAAAACTAAAAAAAGGCAAAAACTAAAAAAAAAACTAAAAACTAATAAAAAAACTAAAAAAGCTAAAAAACTAAAAAAACTCAAAAACTAAAAAAAGGTAAAAAACAAAAAAAAACTAAAAACTAAAAAAGAAAAAACTAAAAAAAAGGAAAAAACTGAAAAATAAGAGAAAAAGAAAACTAAAAAAATATTAATAAATATAAAAAATATAAATATAAATATAATATAAATTAGCAATCAACAAAGCACCGAGACACAAATGACGACCGGGACACAGGGAGGATAAATGACGACTTGACTTACTTGACTTAAGGCTCCTGCCGCATGGGGTGCGGCGTAGAGAGCTTCGCAACTTGACTTCTCCAGGCGGACCGGTCTGCTGCTAAATGAGGCGCCTCGTCGACAGCAATGTTGGCCATCACCAAGAATTTGTCGAGGCTGTCTTTCCACCTTGTCCGAGGTCTGCCCCTCGGGCGAGACCAGCCATGGGCTTTTGGGTCGAAGTCGTACACTATTCGGGCTGGCGTTGATGTCGGCATTCGTAGGAGGTGTCCGAACCATCTGAGAGACCTCTGCGCTATCTGGACGGAGAATGGCACCTGGGAGGTGAGAGTAAGCAACCTTGCGTTGCTTACAAAATCATCCCACCGGAATCCCTCGATCCGGCGAAGCTGTTTCGTCTGACAGACGTCTACCATTTTAAGGATGGTTGATTTGAGGGGCCAGGTTTCCGCCGCGTAGAGCAGGACGGAGCTTACGGATGCGTTATAGATTCGCATTTTCGTACGCCTTGAGATGTGCGGCATTCTCCATAGACTGTTGAGTCTACCGACGATGGAAGAGGCTTTCGATATTCGGCTGCATACCTCATCGTCTACGGAGCCATCATTGGACAGCACAGAGCCGAGGTAAGTGAAGTTTTTAACGACTTCAACAAGTGTTCCGCAGACAGTTATGGTATCAGGGTGCGAGACTGGACCTGGGGGTTCAATTGCCATAATCTTAGTTTTGAGCCAGTTGATTTTCAGCCCCACTTTTGCTGCCTCTTCCTTCAGGACTTCCAGAGCGTCGGTCAGCTGGTCGATTGAGTCGGCAACGAGAGCAAGATCGTCTGCGAAGTCCGCATCCGTCAGAATGCGATCTCCAAACTGCAGACCAAAGGGCAGGCGATTTGTAGTTCTTGTCATCACATAGTCTATCACACAATTGAACAATTCCGGGGCGGCGGCACACCCTTGGCGAACGCCAGTTTTGATATTGAATGTCGTGCTCCGTTTTCCGTTGACTTGGACGCAACTCTCGGTCTCTTCGTACAGCTTTTCAAAAAGCTTGCAGTATTTATCAGGTAGACCCGTCGATCTAAGTATTAGCCAAACAGAGTTGCGATCGACGGAGTCAAAAGCAGCTTTGAAGTCTACGAAGGCCACGTATGCGTTCCTCCTGAATTCTCTAGTTTTCTCAATTAACTGGCGCATAGTGAAGATTTGTTCGACAGTGGATCTCCCGGGCATAAATCCGGCCTGCTGAACTCTCCTTTTTCTTCGGAGGATACTCGTGCATCTGTCTAGCAGGGTCATGGCAAAGAGCTTTCCAGGGACTGAGAGAAGGGTTATACCTCTGTAATTAGAGCAGATGCTCTTGCTCCCCTTTCTCTTCCAAAGGGGCAGGATTATGCCAAGTCGCCAGTCCTTCGGGACCCATTCTGTGCGCCACACCACGGAAAACAGCATTTGCAGCCAAAGTAACATCGCCGGTCCAGCATACTTCAGGAGCTCAGCGGATACTCCGCATACGCCTGCCGCTTTGTTATTCTTTAGACGTTTCAAAGCAGAGTGGATTTCTGCTGTCGTGAAGGAAGTCTCTGGTTCGTTTGACGGCACTTCCTGAGTGCTAGCAGCTAGGCGTGCGAGTTCCTGGTCAGTCTGTGCTACAGCATCGGCATTGAGGAGACTTGAGAAGTGGTCTTTCCATCGACTGACCTGAGCGGCCTCGTCACTAAGTGGCTGACCGTCCGCAGAGACAACAGATGCAACTGAGGGGGCTTTGTCGCTTGTGAGGTCACGGAGGTGCTTGTAGAGGCTCCCGACGTCCCCTTTCATGGCTGCGCCCTCCAGCTCGTTTGCCTTCCTTTCCACAAACAGTTTCTTGTCTCGCTGTATCAGCTTGTTGCGAACACCATTGAGGCGCCTGTAGGTCGGCATGTCGCCCAGAAGCCTTGCCTTGCGTCTCAGCTCAATGACGTCAAGCGTATCGAACTGAACCCACGCTTTCTTAGCACGCTTCGCCCTTCCAATATTTGCAGTCGCTGACTCCAGGACATTCTTCTTAAACGAGATCCATGCGTCCTCAGAACTTTCAAATGGCAGGAGTGCGTCGAAGCGGTTCGAGACATCAATGGCATACTTGGACCGTATCTCTTGATCGGAGAGACGAGAGACATCAATCTTGGTCGGTCTAGGTTGCGAGCGCTGGGCTTGGAGCCTCAGTCGCATATTAGCTACAACGAGGCGATGGTCAGTGTTACCAATCTCGGCTGACCTGTACGTCCTGCAGTTACTAATCGAGGATCTCCATCTCTGTGAGACAATGATATAGTCGATCATTTTTTTGGTACGGCCGTCGTTGCTGTACCATGTGTATTTGTGAATGTCTTTCCTTGCGAACAGCGTGTTCGTAATGACAAGGTTATGCATGCTGCACAGTTGAAGGAGCCTTAGCCCATTGTCATTTAGAGGGTCCGGAATAACTGGTCCGATGACTTGCCGCCATAGGTCGTAGTTGTCGCTCACTGTTGCATTCATATCACCCAAAAGGGTGACAATATCGTGGGGGGATATCTTGGACAGTTCATTAGCCAGGGCAGAGTAGAAAGTTTCTTTTGCTTCGTCGTCGGCTTCATTTGTCGGAGCATAGCAGACAAGGACTGTCATTTTTCCTTGCTTATGACTCAGTCGAGCATTAGCTATTCTATCTGAGACGGGAGTAAATGACAGTAGACACTTTATGGACTTGTTATCAAGTACTAGTCCGACCCCATTTCTCCTAGTCGTTGTCTGTCCAGACCATAGAAGGTGGTATCCCTCACCTATGGGATCAGTCCCATTCCCGACTAGGTGGGTTTCTGTTATTCCAGCAATAGAGATGCGGAATCGCTTCAGTTCCATCGCCAGAAGCGTCTTTGCTCCGGGAAAATTCAATGTCAATACATTCCAGGTGGCAATCCGGAGGCCACCATGGTCAAGGAGATTCAAACGCTGGTCACTTCTCAGTCCAGGGGCGAGCAAGGGTCGTGATGGGATAAAAGAAGATCGGTCATCCGAGGCAGTTGCTAAGCTATTCATTGCAATCGATTTCAGGTGGAGGGTTGCAGGCCCAACCGACCCTAGGCCTGGATTCTGATTAGAGCCAGGATTTACCTGGATACTGAGAATCCTGGGGTGGGCTCCACCCACCTCATGAGGTTGAGGCCACCCTGATCGGAGCGATTAGTTAGGGGAAACCCCATATCCAGAGGTACGTGGTCAACCTTTTTCATAAAAAGGCTTTTTCCTAAAATCAGCATTACTTTAAATTTCTGGACAAAACAGCTCTTTTTGAAGTGACTACAGCCACCTCCTCCATAAAAGTTTCTTTATAACAGTACTATTTGTTCAAAATATAAAGTATCCATTTACTGCGTATTATCCATTTATTTAGATTATCCATTTATTTAGATTCACCCATTCACCCCCTGCGTATTATCCATTTATTTAGATTCACCTTATAACTTTTCACTTTGGATTCTTCTACAAAAAAACTAAAAACTAATAAAAAAACTAAAAAATCTAAAAATCTAAATAAACTAAAAAAGAAAAAAAGAAAAAAGGAAAAAAATAAAGGAGAAAAACAAAACTAAAAAACGAATGTATATACAGACCGGGACACCGGGATACAAATGACGACCGGGACACAGGGAATATAAATGACGACCGGGACACAGGGACACAACTACAATGGGGACGCCGGGGGGCACAGGGGGATATAAATGACGACCGGGACACCGGGACACAAGGAATATAAATGACGCCCGGGACACTCAAAGAGAAATCACAGACTGGAAAACCGGGACACAAATGACGACCGGGACACAGGGAATATAAATGACGACCGGGACACAGGGACATAACTACAAAGGGGACGCCGGGGTGCACAGGGGGATATATAAATGACGATGGCGACTCAGGGAATGGTCGATTAGCAATCACCATCAACAAAGCTCAAGGGCAATCATTAGAATCATGAGGTATAGATCTGAATACGGATTGTTTTCCCATGGACCATTATATGTTGCATGTTCAAGAGTCGGTAAACCTGAAAATCTATTTATATGCACAGACAATGGGACAGCAAAGAATGTTGTATATTCGCAAGTTTTACGTAGTTAAAAACATATATATATATATATATATATATATATATATATATATATATATATATATATATATATATATATATATATATATATATATATATATATCACAGGTGGGACATAGGGACACAACTACAATGGCGCATAACTAATATGGCGCGTAACGACTTACGCGCGCGGGGGGGCTTGGGGGGGGGGCGCGAAGCGCCCCCACCAACTAGGTGTTGGGGTGGCGCGAAGCGCCACCCCAACAGCTAGTATATATATATATATATATATATATATATATATATATATATATATATATATATATATATATATAAACAACGGACAAAGCTCTTCATTACGAGAGTGAAAAAATATGCTAGCAAATTCCCAAAAATTCCGGCTTTACGTCCGGAAGCCCAAATTTTCGCCAAGTTAATGCAAAGTTTCCTCAGTTATTTATGTATATATATATTTTCTTTTATTTACTTACACACTATCAAAAACATTGTCGTCACTGTTGTCAAGAATTCAGCTTCCCAGAATAAGAAACGAGCATCTTCATGGGATGATTAATTATGACTGTTGTTCTTGCTCAAAGATAAAATATCTCATATCTTCCTTAGCTAGATATAATACTTAAAAGCAATGCCATAATCAAAATTACTGGGCATTCAAACTGGTTTCAATTTCAAAACAAGTCATTGTCGCCACCGTTTTCCACGAATATGAACGCTTTCTAAGTTCAAGTTTGTCAGCTTTTGGAAGTCTATAACGAGAACTGCGGACTGACCCAAATAGGAAATTTAGGATTTAATTGAATATAGTTTAGTTTGGTTTATTGAATAAAACTTATGGAATGTTATAGGTCACTTATACAATGGTAATATTTTCTTAACCTCTAAATGGCTATAAACGAAAGAGGAGTGAATATCATGAAAAGAGAAATCACCAATGCTACAGCACAAACACACACACAAAAAAAAAAAAAAAAAAAAAAAAAAAAAAAAAAAAAAAAAAAAAAAAAAAAAAAAAAAAAAAGAGAGACAGAAGGAGAAAAGGAAGACTGTTTTCCTAAATTAGTGATTAATATAGACCAGCACTTGAATAAGGCCTTAACCCTACTCATCCATACAACCACATAGGTCAAACAGCATAGCCACACACAATCAACCATAAAGAATAATCCATGGACAGGCAGTCATGTCGTCAATAAGTATAAGTCGTCATTTACCAAACAATAGAAAAAATAATATAGACAAATAATTCAGAGGCAACACCCAACATAAGGGCTCATCAGGAGAATACACTGGCCTATATAGGGTTTCGCCACTCTAAATTCTCTACCCAGCACAGTGTTGTGGCTACCACAGAATATCCATGGCATCCCCGCGTCAGGTATCACCCCCAAAATACATGCCTATGAAAAAAAAACAGCAAATGTAAAACAACCAAGTAAAACCAAAACAAGCTTATCCTGTTAATATATCCCTCCCTTTAGCAACAATAGGTAAACTAAATATTATAAATTTTACCAAATCACAAATACTAACACATTGCAAAAAAAACCTGAATGAACTAAACAATTATATAATTCATCTTTACCATGTGGCTAATTTTTTAAAAATTCCGCTCAAATAGAAACACAATTCAAAATAAATGGCGCTGTGACAACATTTCTCGAACCTCCGAAATTAGTTAAAAATTTCTTTAAGTATTTCTAGATAATTCTTTTGATATTTATTTAAAAGTTCGTTATAATGAAAACTAAATTTTTTAAATTGCCAAGTTAATTTATTTGCAGAAAAACCTCTTGATATCAATTTTTGGCTTAAGATTTTACATCTATTTTTAAAATCAATATAATTACTACAAATCCTTGCATAACGAAGTAACTGTGAGAAAAACGCTGAATATGTGATATTTGAGTGTATATTACTTTCAGGGAATGGGAAACTAATCACTTCAAAATCAAAATCATCCGTTTTATTATACATTTTAAAACTTAATTTATTATTATCACAAATATTAATATTTAAATCTAAGAAATGATCTTCATGACCAGCGCCATGACTAGGCTCAAGAATAAGCTCTGATGGATATATATTTTTAGAAATATCAATGAAATCCTTACAATTTAAGACCAAAATATCATCTAAATATCTTTTATTATTTGACAAAGCATGTTTTAAATTAATTGGATTATTCTTATCCATCATATATTTATATTCTAGTTGACTTAAAAACAAGTCAGCTATAAATGGGCTGGCATTCCCCCCCATGGGAATTCCCATAATTTGCTTGTACAAATCACCCCCAAATCTTATATAAGTATTGTATAAAACAAATTCCAATAACTCAAAAATCATATCCAAGCTGTAACATCTCAAGTTAACTGTAGTATTAAAGCAGTTTGTCCAAAATGACTTTATTACCAATTTAGTTTATTACCTTTAGGATTGAGGCTTTTGTCATATCTATGAAGGGGCTTCGAAATATATTTTCATCAATGTTTGAACCAAGGGCTAGAAAAGCTGCAATGCATTTTTTCAGCTCAGGGCCAATTTGGCAATGCTGCCTCCAATTCCATTTTTCAATCCAGGGAAAAGATAGGAATCACGTGGCGTAACTCAAGAATATACTGTATGTGCTTGAAAATATACCATTTAAATTGCTTAAGGATCCATTGGGTTGAATGAACACCATAAAAGGACCGACATTGCCATAGGTTGTTGGACCAATTCCAGAGGTTTGTATGCCTCTTTTTCTATTTGAATAGCTCTCTGTAGGCATTACAAAGTTCCACAATAGCAATCTGTAGTAATTGTTGCCCCCAACTGCATTAATTCGACAAGCAATACAGCTACGTGGTCCCAAATTTTTTTGAAAGCGTCACAACCCATATTAATTACTGGCGGTGACATTTTGTAAAGAGTAGTAATAACCTTATTCTAAGCCATGACAAGTGTTTTAGTGGTGAAAGTGAAGGCAGAGAGGAGTAACCTCGACTGTACATTATTTTTGGTAACAAACCAAAAGTAATGGAACGAGCTCTGGGTGTGCTGGTAATTGGAATGACTTGTTGGTAAGAAGGGTTGTTGCAACCAGGAGTCAGGTAAGTGTGTCGAAGTGAATATACAGAGAAGTATCCTTATTTCAACATTGCTTTTGGTTAAAAAAACCTTTCTTTATATTTACCCGTCTTTTGTTTATATCTAATCGGAGGTTAAAAATATCTTTTTATTTCAAACGAAACCACAGATTGTTCTACTTCATTGCAATGTCTTTTAAGGAATTCTAAATCAATTTGAGGTTGTGGGCTTACTTACACAAGTAATTACGGGAAAGTAGGGAGGAAAAACGGTTTCTTAGAGCTCTTTATAACGGAGTTCTTTTTTGTTTTTGGGGTCTAGTTTTTCGAAGAATGGTTTTGTACTGTTCATCATTCTTATGGAATAACCTTATTTTCTTGGACTTAAAATTATATGACTTAAACATCTATGTGTTTACAAATATATAATTGTGTAATCAAGCGTGCAAGTAATACGCAATAGTTTGGAGTTATTGTTGATGAATGCCTTAATTTAAAAATCCTTTATCTTTTATTAGTAGTAAGATGGCAAGAAATGTTGTAATGATGAGAAAGTTAAAGAATGTTTTCCCGGATTATGCGATGAGATTAAAAAAAAATTTCTTGTCCACCCGTATTAGTATATTGTGTAAGCATACGGTCTAGTACGTTTTCAGTTCATCCGATGCAATTGTGTGTGATACTGAATATGACACTGTGAGTGTTGACTGGAAGTAGTAAAAGAACATCAGTTATATATTATCCCTCCGTCAGGTCTAGAAAAATTTTACAACACATTATTCATGTATTTATATTCATGTACAAGTTAGTTCCTAAATGTTTCTTAAATTTATATATTTCTGGTGAAGGAGTACAAAATTATCTTACACGATACGCAATATAACGAGTTCTCAATTTGCTAGTACTAGAACTTTATTTTAAACACATCATATAGGGCCAAATTTTTTAACTAACTTGGCTAAGCCTTTAAAAGTCATTGAATATACCAGATTTCCGTAGAGATTTTAAAAATTCGTCTTCGGTTGCATGATTTTTGAAACGTAGTGAAATGAAATCGATTTCCTCTCAAGTTACCCATAAAGAAGAAAAAAATAATTTGTTCAATGGAAGCAGGGCTTTTTAGTGGGTTAGCAAATGGAATGAATTATAGATAGGAATTACTGATGAGCCCAGGCTAGAATTTACCAATAGACCCATTAGGCCCTGGCCTAGGGGATCATAATTCAAGGGGGCGCAACAAATTATCACTGAGTGATTTTTCCTAAAATAAACTGGACTTTGACGTGATTTATCGTCAAAGTACCAGGTGCATTCCGCCGCCGTACTGCCTATCCACAGAAAAGTAAATTAGAAATAACACAGGAATTCCGTGGCCACTTATAAACTGTCAGATGTCTTCCAAGAATGGCAGCTGAGAGTTTCGTGTCACCTCTCTCTTTCATTACTTTTGGCTCATCAGTTGCGTTCTGTCCAGTGCTTCTACTATCATCAAATTTTTGGAGATTTCCCCGAAAACCTCCCTAAACCAGAGCGATAAAATCGCTTGGGCTTAGAAGTGCACAATTTTCTCTCTTTCTTTCTTTTCTTCTCGTCTCTGTCTTAACTTTTTCCTCATTTAATGATCTTAATATATGTTTAAGGGGTCGACATACTCCAAAAAGACAAAAGCTTAAGGAGAATTAAGTGTTTTGTTCTTTTTTTTAAATAGACCTTGTATTTAATAATAACAGAAAAAAATATAAAACAATAGCTACCCGTTGGGCATGTGTTGCAATTCAGACTTTATACTTACATCCTACGAAGAGATATCTTGTCCATACACGGCAGAGTACTTGGAGATATGCGCCCTGATTACATGCGGTTATTTGGGCATTAGAAAATAACATAGCCCCTACAACTCAGCTTTTGTTAATAAAGAAGAGAATGTTCGGCTGTCATTTAATCTTTAAAAAAAGTATAGGTGACGTCTAAGGTTTAAAGTAATTTTTTTGTTAAATTTTGTCGTCCCTGAGAGGAATGGAGGTGGGATTTTTGATAAATATATACATAAAAAAAAATGAAGCAAGAGGCCTACCATGGATAGATAAAAAAAGGACAACAAAAAATAAAAATCTGGAGAAATAGAGTACCTGCAAGAGAGCCAGACATTGCAGCATCAAGAGTAGAAACTTGAAAAAGTCGTAAAGCTTCGTCCACGTGAGCATCTGTTGCAAAGGGCAGCAACTGCATCTTTGCAAGGGATTCAGAAATTCGAATAACTGCTTCAAGTTGCCTGAAATTGACAAAAAATCAATAGCAGTAAAAAAAAATATAGTTTTTTCTCAAATTAAAATATGTAATAAAAATTAAACAGTGATCATGGTTCATCTTTGGGGGATGGTGTCTCTTAAAGAAAAAATTAAACAACCGATGAAAATAAATATAACTAGCACAAAATATAATACATAAATGAATTATTGAAGTTTTCATATACTAGCGTAACCAATCCATTTTTTGCAAGCTTTAGCGTTAAAGAACTTGATTGACTCGCATCTTTGTGGAGTACAAACGGTAGTACCACAGTTGCAGACTGTAGGTTATTAAATTATGTGGTCGTTTTGTTAATTAACTTTCTCTATAATGCTTTTGCTATTCTGTACGTTTTACCGCCTTCTCCTTTCGGGCTAATTTTTGGGAGGGTGATTAGCGAACAATGCAAACTTGTGGCTATAAGTATCGTAAATTCCTTTCGAATCTTCCACCCTGGATCAGGATCAGGATGGACCACCCTGATCTAAAGTCACCACAAATACGCTGCCGTTAATTCTTTTACTGCTGTTACAGAAAGGATGCAAGAATTTAGGAGCTCGAATTTTACTTACAATAATTTTCTCTTATTAAACGATTATCCAAGATTAAAATAGCTGAAAATACAAGAGCCAACATCTTTTACGCGAAGCTAAAAATAAAGCTGAAACACAGAGAAAAGTTTGAGTTTTAATTCCTTTTAACAAAGCTTGAAGTCGTAAACACAGTTTTATCAAGAGACTTTTGTTTAGAATAGTACTTTTTGCACACGACAGGCGAAGGATTTCGCAGTATAACATAATACATATGACAAAAGCCGCATGCATACAGACATAAAAAACTATTTTAAGCATTACTGATCAGTATGTTGCTTAGATTGAAGTTGGATTTCAATTTCAAGGCAAAACCTTCCGTCCAAACGTAAGTTATTTGAGGTAAGTACAGGATATGGGAATCCCCGCTCCCGGAATGGTCCGAAAAATTCCCTGAAACTGGTTATTTGGTTCCTGGTTCTTTTATTTCGAAAAAAAAACCACAAATTCAAAATTTGTCCTCCTGAAGCTTTTGACCCCCCCCCCATTAAAGAGGTGATTTATATTCTGTTTTTCAAAGTTGCACATGTGAGTACCTAGTACTAGTTAGTACAAGTTTTTTTTTAAACTTTAATAAACGTTTCTTATTGTTTAGCTAAAATGCCCTTGTGTTTCAAAAGTCATTCTTAATTGATTGCAACGAGAACTCAGACTTCTGAGTAAAGTGCAAGGTGTTAGGAGGAGTCAACCCCCCTCATGTGCGTAATAATTTCTGTTCGTTTTAAATTCTAATGTTGCTCCTATCTTTAAATTGATATATTTTTTTCTATTTAATTTCTGCTCTTTTTTTTTAAATAATGCCAGAAAATCTGGCTACCTCACAATCGATAATTGTCTCCTTCAAGAAAAATTCTTCCATGGAAAGGTTATCCCACGCAAAATAGACCCCCCCCCCCGACAGGAAAATTTCCCCTGGACAATTCTATTCTCCTTGAGAATTCCCCCAAAATATGTTTTGAGGAGGATTCCGCCTGAAAAATTCTTCGTAGCCCACTTTCATTTGAAACAGACTATTTTCTGATTGTTTTTCAAACCATGCAGGAAATCCCCCTCCGTAAAAAACTTTTCCCGGAAATACCACATTGGAAAGTTGCTCCAGCAGAACCCCCCCCCCCCCCCCAAAAAAGTTTGTATACCTCCCAATAAGAGTACTATATTTGAACGATGGGTAAATTTCATATCTTTCAGACCTTTCGGCTGTGGAAATAGGTAAGGTATGAAGTGACATTTTCTAGAATGTTCAGGAAAAAAAAAATGTTTTTTTTTAAATATGCCTTCATATCTCTCTCGACCTCAAATCGTACCTTTCTGCCTATCTCATGGTGGACCTTATGTGACAATCGGCGTGGGTGTGAAAGAGTCGTGCGTTTGTAGCTTTTAGGTCTCCAAAACTAGTCACAATTCGGCTATAGCGCGTTTTGAGTAGATAATAAAATTCGAAATACCTCGAGAGTGACAGGGGATATGTGCATTCTGATTAAATCAACGGACCAGCGTGCCTAATTTTAGAACAATCAATGTATAGCTCATTTGTGATTGAAATGCCACATAATGCATTTCGTGTTTCCGCAGCCTCTTCCCCCAGGGGCTTTAGGGGTCATATTATCCCCGAAATCATATTTATTGGACCTTTCGACTATACTGAATGAAATTGAATGACTTTAGGGGAAAATGCTGCTTGGAAGGGAGGCTAGTTGCCCTCCAGTTGTTATGGCCACTTAAAAATGGCACTAAAACTTTCAATAGCCGTTCGAATGAGCCTTCTCTTGATATTCTAGGACCCTTGGTTCGATAGGATTAACCCTAAAAAAAACAAGCATTTGTTATCTTTCTTTTGGCAAAAAAATCCACGTTTTTGCAGATGGGAGCTAGAAAGCTCAACAACGGGGTTTTCTGATGCTTAGAATCTATTGGTGTGAAGCTTATTTCGATTCTTTGACTTTTTGGGGTTGACTCGCTCCTTTTTCAAAAATCAGGCAACAGGCCTCAGGCTCGTAACTTTTGATGAGTAACACTATACTTATTAAATCTTATATATTTGAGATTAGCATCAAATTACCTTATTTTAGAGTTTCGTTACTATTGAGCCAAGTCTTACTTACAATTCTTTACAACGAACTGTTTGATTATTTCACGCTTATTTTTTTTTGCCGTAACTAATTTTTCTACACGTGGCTACCTTCAAGGTTAGCAAATAGGTCTTTCAAGATTCTGACAATTTAAACATCATATTTTAAGCACTTCGTCCCCACAGGAACAGTGTTGAAGACACCTGTTAAGTCCCACAGCAGTGGAAACTGCCTAGGAATTTATTGAGAGCCAAAGTTGTTCCATTTTCTGGGATCTAATTGGGAGTAAATCCAAGAAATGAGGAATATTAGATTGAAAATGAACATGTCATCGGCAGTCTTGGACCAGTGAACTGTTCACAGTGGTAGTAGCTATTAAGTGTAAATTTTATTCTAACAAATTTCCCGTCGCTTACGTTGGTGAAAAAAGAGAAGAGGGGGTAATACGCAGAAGATACTGGTCATCTCGCCTCCCCGAAGAATTTTAAAAAATTTCTCCATAATTTCTCAATTAATACCAAAATCCACCAATAAATGAAACATTCGAAAAGCGACCAAGTTTACTGTAACCCAGAAGCTCATCATGATCAGGGGATGTTACTTTTTTTTTTCTGACTCGATTCGGTTCCAATACTTGCTCGTGGGCGAGAATAATCAAACAAGGAAAAATGCACTTTCTTTCAAACCAGACAGTTTCAAGTTATAAAACACAAACTGAAAAGCTCAATAAACGAACCAATAGTGGTTTTTGGCCTAATAATCTAGGGGGGGGGGGCGGCAAGGTATACCACAGGAGTGTAAAAATATAACACAAAAGGAAATTAATACCAGATGTCAGAAAAATAAGGGAGGGGCAGCTGCCCCCCTGCCCAGGCCTAGAACCGTCTCTGGAACAAACTCGAAATTATTATTATCAGTCTTTCGCATGCTTTTAGTCCCAAATAACTCACACCGTTAAATCCACAACACGAGAATACTTAATACACAGTACAGGTTAAACGAGCAGCTAGCAGCCCCACAAAAAAAGTTTTGAATCTCTACTGAATAATTGAGCAAAAACTTCAACCATAACCGACACCCACGGATAGTTTCCATCTACATCTCACTTTCTAGGGCTATAATACAAGAAAGCTTGAGATGGCTAGAGCACGTTCTATGGATGAACGATGAAAAATTTCCAAAGATTATTCTTTTTGTCCATGAATCTGGGTTCAAACTAAAAGTAGGTCGTATAGGGAAAGATCTAAAGGAAACAGCAACTTCACGGGAAGGGTAAAATGTGAAGGTAAGGATTGATTGGGGGGATGAACGAATGCAGCTGTGTTGGCGTCAGGCAGCTGGGTGCTGGATTAAGTTGTCAGTAGCTATAGCAGTATATAGAAACACAAAATACCTTCTGAAAGCCTTTAAGGGATAGAATTCTCTCATAACAGAAAATTTGTTAATGTATTTGTTATCCGGTCATCGATTAAAAAAAGTAGGTTCAAACTGACGAAAAGGTAGGCTTTGTTTTAAAGTTTATTGACATGATCAAGTGCACAAGATCTAGCTTTGAATGATTGGCAGAAACTGTGATTATACATTCTAATTCGTTTCTGCTATAAAACAGTGTAATAGGTTCATTAAGGGCATTCACAGATGAAGAAAATTCAAAGTCCTCGCCTACCCACTGGAAGACTGAAAAAAAGACGTGTTAGTATCATGCAACCATGTATGAGTTTAGCGAATAATAGCCCGAACCAAGAATATCAAATATATGCCGTAGCCTTCACCTGTTAAAAACCCTTAATCTTCATTTACTGCTTTTACTCCTAATTCCTACATACTGCACAGCTTATGGACGGAAAAATTTAATATGCAGATCATTTAGTAAAACATTAAGAACAAACATCCTTGAATAGTTTACCTTCCTTTTCTTTTTATCAACAGGCCCGACAGGTGCACACCACTGACGTGCTACCTTTTCACAGAACCAAATGAACTAAGTTGACTTTTGGGTGGATTTTAACTTCAAATTACTTGATTAAAATTGATCAAATTTTATTTGATTAATTTCACCTTGGAAGAATAACTAGAACCATTTCTAAAAAATAAAAGTTGCTAGAAAAAAAACCCATAGTACTAAGTAATTCTCATACGATAATAATAAAAAAAATCAATACTATATAAAGCGAGCAATGAAAATTCTATACTTTTTTTCCCAATAGATGGCAGGTACATTAAAAACAAACAGGCAACAATATTACATCTGTTGAATTTTTACTGCTGTTTGTTTTAAGGACTAATCGATTTCACTTCTTAACACTTCAAGTATAATCTATATGTTATTTGAATCTTACGTTCCATCACTTTAAATATTCGATTTCTACCGAAATATACCGAAAAACAACAGAATCAAAAAGAGAAAATATATAAATTCTAGAAATGCTTTTAGTTATAGTCAACAAGCAACTACAAATCAAATATTTAGTTTCCGACTCTTAGCATTTTCGATATAAGAATTTTCCTAAGACAAAGTACTTTAAGATGGTCGTTATGCTAGAACAATCAAGAAAGAAATATGCCTTACTCCGTTAATTAATCGACCAAAATGAATCATTTCCAGGGGAAAGAGAAGAGACAACGGCTCATGGGAAATCCTTCTTGAGAACAACAGGCGCCAAAAAGCTATCCTAATCAAAAACAGTTGAAGCAATGAATAAGAAGTGAATGCTTCACGTTTTGGAAAACTCGGCCAAATGGAAGAGGAAATATTTCTTAGAGAAAGTAATGTTCAAAGAATAATTTCAGACACATAGCAAGAAATTCCTTAGCAGAAGCTGTGAAGCAAAACAGAAAATCGGACAAGTAGTTTTTAGGGGGTCTCTTTTCTCAAACCTTATGACTACTAGCAATCATTTATGCAAGCTTAAACACAAAACAGTATAACCATGTCATAAATTAATGAAAGTTCTTAATCCTTACATAATATGAGGACTATTAATATGAGGACATAATAGAGCCTCATAATAGAGACTCATAATATGAGGACAATAGAGCTTCTCTGCATGTAAATATTAGGGAAAACTTGTCTTTATCTCATTAAGATTCAAGCTTATGAGATTAAATAAAAAAAGAAGCTAAAAAGTAAGGAGCAACAGTAAAACTTGAAACGAACAGAAATTATTACGTATATGAAGGGTGTTATCCCCTCCTCAAAACCTCACTCTTTAAGCTAATGTTTTTTAGTACTTTTAAAAAAACGACTTACTGTTCTAATTAAATGGCCCTTGTGTTTCAGGAGTCATTCTTAAAGAATTAGAACAAAATTCAAACTTTCAAACAGTTCGTGGTAACGAACTGTAGTAAGGAGCGACCCGGCTCAATAGTAACCAAAATTCTAAAAAATGGAATTTTGATACCAATAGCTACATCATAAGAATCGCATTTTAATGCTGGTTTTAAATATATAAGTTTCATCAAGTTTAGTCTTACCCATCAAAAGTTACGAGCCTGAGAAAATTTGCGTTATTTTGGAAAATAGGGGGAAACACCACCTAAAAGTCATAGAATCTTAACGAAAATCACACCATCAGATTCAGCGTATCAGAGAACCCTACTGTAGAAATTTCGAGCTCCTATCTACAAAAATGTGGAATTTTGCATTTTTTGCCAGAAGGCAGATCACGGATGCGTGTTTATTTGTTTTTTTGTTTTTTCCCCAGGGGTGATCGTATCGACCCAGTTGTCCTAGAATGTTGCAAGAGGGCTCATTCTAACGGAAATGAAAAGTTCTAGTGCCCTTTTTAAGTGACCAAAAAATTGGAGGGCACCTAGGCCCCCTCCCACGCTAATTATTTTCCCAAAGTCAACAGATCAAAATTCTGAGATAGCCATTTTATTCAGCGTCGTCGAAAAACCTTATAACTATGTCTTTGGGGACGACTTACTCCCCCACAGTCCCGTGGGAGGGGCAACAAGTTACAAACTTTGACCTGTGCTTACATATAGTAATGGTTATTGGAAAGTATACAGGTGTTTTCAGGAGGATTTTTTGGTTGGGGGAAGGGGTTGAGAAGAGGGGGATATGCTGGGGGAACTTTCCATCGAGAATTTGTCATGGGAGAAGAAAATTTCTATGAAGGGAGAGCAGGATTTACTAGCATTATTTAAAAAAAAAAAACAATTAAAAAATAAATTTGAAAAAGCTTTTTAAGCTGGAAGTAAGGAACAGCAATAGAACTTAAAACAAACAGAAATTATTACCCATATGAGGGGCTCATCTCCTTCTAATACCTCGCTCTTTACGCTAAAGTATTTTTAGTAATTTCAACGATTTATTCTACGGCTTTTGTGATTCAGGGGTCATTCTTAATAAATTGGGATAAAATTTAAGCTTTAGTGTAAAGAGCGAGGTACTGACGAAGGGGCGAATCCCCTCATATATGTAATAAAAACATGAGAATACAAAAGTTCTTTACGTAAGCTAATTTATAAGTTACGTAAAACTTTTACCAATAAAAAGATTCGTAAAAAATTAAAAGTTCTAGTTGCCTTTTTAATTAACCAAAAAATCGGAGGGTAACTAGGCTTCGTCCCCCGCTCTTTTTTTCTCAAAATCATTCGATCAAAACTATGAGAAAGCCATTTAGCCAAAAAAAAAAAAAAAAATGGAAATTTCGTTTTGATTATTCCTCTGCGGAGAGCCAAAATCAAAACATGCATTGATTCAAAAACGTTCAGAAATTAAATAAAAAAAACAAGTTTTTTTAACTGAAAGTAAGGAGCGACATTAAAACTTAAAACGCACAGAAATTACTTTGTATATGAAAGAGGCTGCTTCCTCATCAACGCCCCGCTCTTTACGCTAAAGTTTTTTACTGTTTTAAAAAGAAGAATTGAGAGATAGAGTCAAACTTTAGCGTAAAGAACGGGGCGCTGATGAGGAAGCAGCCTCTTTCATATACAAACTAATTTCTGTGCGTTTTAAGTTTTAATGTCGCTCCTTACTTTCAGTTAAAAAAACTTGTTTTTTTTATTTAATAAAGTAAAGAGCGAGGGGTTGAGGAGGGGCAACACCCTTTATATACGTAATAATTTCTGCTCGTTTTAAGTTTTAATGCTGCTCCTTACTTTCAGTTGAAAAACGTGTTATGGCACTTGGTATTAACCAAGTGACATATAGCAATCGCAAATTCTGTCGGTCTGTCTGTCTGTCGGTCCCGGTTTTGCTACTTTAGGCACTTCCAGATAGGCCAGGACGACGAAATTTGGCAGGCGTATCAGGGACGGGACCAGCTTAAATTAGAAATAGTCGTTTTCCCAATTTGACCATCTGGGGGTGGGGGGTAGTGGGGGCCGGTTAATTAGGAAAACATAGAAAAAATGAAGTATTTTTAACATGAATGGGTGATGGGATCTTAATGAAATTTGATGTTTGGAATGATATTGTGTCTCAGAGCTCTTATTTTAAATTCCGACCGGATCTGATGACATTGGGGGGAGTTGGAGGGGGGGGGGGACCTAAAATCTTGGAAAACACTTAGAGTGGAGGGATCGGGATGAAACTTGATGGGAAAAATAAGCACAAGTCCCAGATACATGATTGACATAATCGGAACGGATCCGCTCTCTTTGGGGTAGTTGGGGGGGGGGGGGGGTAATTCTGAAAAATTAGAAAAAATGAGGTATTTTTAACTTACGAACGGGTGATCGGATCTCAATGAAATTTGATGTTTAGAAGAATATCGTGTCTTAGAGCTCTTATTTTAAACCCAACCAGATCTGGTGACATTGGGGGGGGGGGGAGTTGGGAGGGGGGACCTAAAACTTGAAAAACACTTAGAGTGGAGGGATCGGGATGAAACTTGGTGGAAAAAATATTCACGAGTCCTAGATACATGATTGCCATAACCGGAACGGATCCGCTCTCTTTGGGGTAGTTGGGGGAGGGGTTAATTCTGAAAAATTAGAAAAAATGAGGTATTTTTAACTTACGAACGGGTAATCGGATCTCAATAAAATTTGATATTTAGAAGGATATCGTGTCTCAAAGCTCTTATTTTAAATCCTGACTGGATCTGGTGACGTTGGGGGAAGTTTGGGGTGGGAAAACCTAAAATCATGGAAAACGCTTAGATTGGAGGGATCGGGATGAAACTTGGTGGGGAAAATAAGCAGAAGTTTTACATACGTGATTTACATAATTGGAACGGATCCGATCTATTGGGGGGGGGGGGTAATTCTGAAAAATAAGAAAAAATGACGTATTTTTAACTTACGAAGGAGTGATCAGATCTTCATGAAACTTCATATTTAGAAGGACCTCGTAACTCAGATCTCTTATTTTAAATCCCAACCGGATCAAGCGTAATTGGGGGAGGGGGACCGGAAATCTTAGAAAATACTTAAAGCGGTGAGATCAGGATGAAACTGGATGGGAAGAATAAAAACCTGTCTAAGATACGTGACTGACATAACCGGACCGGATCGGCTCTCTTTGGTGGAATTGGAGGGGGGGTGGGGGGTAATTTTGAAAATTGAGGTATTTGTAACTTACGAAAGGGTGACCAGATCTTAATGAAATTTAATATTTAGAAGGATCTTGTGCTTTAAAGTTCTTATTTTAAATTCCGACCAGATCCTGTGACGTTGGGGGGAGTTGGAGGGGGAAACCGGAATTCTTGGAAAATGTGAAAATTGGGGTATTTTTATCTTACGAATAGATGAATCGGATCTTAATGAAATTTGATTTTTAGAAAGCATTCATGTCTCAGAGCTCTTATTTCAAATCCCGACCAGATCGTTTGACATTGGGGGGAATTGGAGGGGGAAATCTTGGAAAAACACTTGAGTGTAGGAATCGGGATGAAGCTTGGTGGATAGAATAAACAAATGTCCTAGATATGTGATTGACAGAATCGTACTGGATTCGCTCTCTTTGGGGGAGTTGGGGGGAGGGGTTCAGTGATTTGGCGAGTTTGGTGCTTCTGGACGTGTTAGGACGATGAAAATTGATAGGCATGTCAGGGAGCTGCACAATTTGACTTGATAAAGTCGTTTTCCCAAATTCGACCATCTGGGGGGCTAAAGGGAGAGGAAAAATTAGAAAAAATTAGGTATTTATAACTTATGAGTGGGTGATCGGATCTTAATGAATTTTGATATTTAGAAGGACGTCGTGACTCAGAGCTCGTATTTTAAATCCTGACCGGCATTAAGCCTCTTATTTTCCTTTTTAAATCAATCTATTGATTCATAGAATTTTGTTAGAGCTCATACCATATGATCTCTTGGCTCTTAGCTCTTCTCGCCTCGTCACAAGTGCCATATGAGCTCTTAGCTCTTGTTTTTTATTTAATTTCTGATCGTTTTTTAAATAATGCCAAGAAACCTGGTCCCACCTCCACGGAGAAATTCCCCTCCCCACAGAAATATCCTCTAGACAATTCAATCTCGGTGAAAATTTACCCCGGATAGTTACTCTTAACAACCTCACACGTATAACTGAGTCGGAAAAGAGAAAGCAAGACACATAAAAAGAATTTTGAATAAGAATTCTGGCAAATTCCTCCAGTGTATAATTTCCCCTGACAAGTTTACTCCCTGAAAACTTCCCTACCCATGGAAAATTACACCGTGGAAAAAAACCCAGAAGAAAATTCCCCCCCCCCCCCTCACCCGAAAATGTATGCATACATCCCAATAACAAATACTATGCGTAAACAGTTGGCAAAGTTTATAGCTTAAAGACCTTCCCCTGGGGCTGTGGGGGGACATGTTATACTTAAAGGGATAGATATTGGGCCTTTTAACTATGATGAACAAAATGGTTATATCCAAATTTTGATCGGAACATTTTGAACAAAAGGGCGGGGTCTTTTAAATCACTTTAAAACGGCACTAGATCTTTTAATTTCCGTTCGAATGATTCTTCTCGTGATATTCTAGGACCACTGGGTCGGTGCGATCACCCCTGGGAAAACAAACAAACAAATAAAAACGCATTCGTGGTCTTTCTTGTGGCAAAAAATAAAAAATTCGACATTTTTGCACATAGGAGATTGAAACCTCTACAGTAGGGTTTATGATACGCTGAATTTGGTACGCTCATGTTCATTAAATTCTCTGACTCTTTTTTCGGGTGGGGTGGGGGGGGGGGGGGTATTTACCCTTTTTTAGAAAATCAGGCAACTTTCCTCAGGCTCTTAACCTTTAACGGGTAAGATTAAAATTAACATTATTATATATTTGAAATCACCATAATAAGACAATTCTTCTGATATATCTATTCGCATCAAAATGGCACCGTTTTTTAGAGCTTTATTTGCTATTGGGCCGGGTCATTCCTTACTTACAGTTCGTTAACACGAACTGTCTGAAAATTCAAGCTCAACAAAATACAAAATTTATCATAAACATAAAAAGCACGGACCTTACAATATTGTACATACCAAATAACGCTATTTTAGTATATTCACCTTTAAAATATAGACCCAAGAAAAAAGAGCGGCATAGTCTTAATAAAGGCAGTCAAGCGTATTCTACTCCTGGTAAATTATAATCAACAGGTTTCTCAGTGAAATTTTACCCATTGTTGGAGTCAAGTACTATAAGGTCCTTGATAGAAAGCATATATAAGAAGGTTGACTGGTAAAACTATATTTCGGCTATACTACGGTTTGCGCTTTTTTTCAAATTCTACCGAGGAATTACATACAATTTGAGAAACTATCCTGTGGTGGCGCAATGGGTTTGATCTCAGCTTGGCAACACAGGACCCAGAGATCGAACCCAGATTTAACAACAGAGGCACTGCCGACGCAAGGACCATAGTAGTGATGAAGCGTCGTTAATCCGATGCAATACAATACAACAACTTGAGGAACTAGCATTTCAAACTTTTTCTTGTTCTTTAATGTTAGCTGAGCACAACTACACTACTTGTGGCGCCACCTTTTTTCTTCATTTCTTTTAATCCAATCCTATAGATATTCATACCTTAAACTACTAAAGCTCACGTGCTATCAAGTTTACCACATTCTTAGTATCTACAATCTCGCGTGTGTCATATTTTTCTTCTCATTAAAAGAGAATCCATGAAAACATTAAGAGAAATCATTTCTTTTTGTATCCCATTTGAAAGCTTTTATCCTACTTGCGATCATAAGCAGTCTCTTGACCGACTTCTTACTTCTATGACGCAAAACAAGACACATGAGAAACAGCTACCTTTTGATTCTTGGAAATACTATCCTTGGCAACTGTTTACTAAATAGAGTCAGGAATTAGAAATATAAAACGCTCCAACAGCCCTTTACCGAATTATGTAATAAAGGACCATTTTAATGGACCTTATTCATTTTCAATACGCTCATACGGCATTAACCATCCCATTACATATTATCATTATTATATTTTTTGCATATATTTTTAAGTATATATTTTGGAGCATCCAACTTTTCAGCATAGTCACAAAGTCCAGCTTGCTCTAAGGAACTTGCTTGAACTATATATCTTTGTATTTCTAAATAACTGCATAACTGCAACTGTTTACTAAATAGAATCAGGAATTAGAAATATAGAACGCTCCATTGAATTATGTAATAAAGGACCATTTTAATGGGCCTTATTCCTTTTCAATACGCTCATACGGCACAATTCATTTTAACCATTCCATTACGTATTATCATTATTATATAATCCGAAGCTAAGGACACTGATTACACAGTTTTTACAAAGTATTTTGTACTGCACCACACATTTATGAATTAATTCAATACTTTCAACAAAGGAAACCGAATTTTTTTATGGGTTATTAATGGAACTTGTCTTGGAACAATTACATAGGATAGCAAAACTAAGCTTTTTCTTTTAAGAAATTCCCCCCCCCCTTTTAAAACTAAATTCAAAAATACAACGAGATTCTTTCTAAGATTCAAAATTCTGAAGTCTTTTTATGTTATTCTGGTAGTTCAGATGCAAAAATCTCTACAAACATGGAACTCCAAGCGAAAAAAAAGGGCTCACATAATTAGAGATTTGGCAAAAAGAGATATTGTTGGGCACAGGGGACTAGTAAAATCAGATTTTCATATCAGGTTGAAGTAACTATTTGTTTTTCAGTGTGATCTTGTAGAAATTTACTCTGTACTGCGTTTTTATTTGAGTAGACTAAGGTATATCCCTATATAACCTCTTTAGCAATCATGGAGGTAATAGGAGATATCAAAATGACTTTGCTATAGCAGATGCAGCAATTAGCTATATTTCTACGCATTTGACACAGGTGAGGTATAAACGAATATCAAACACTTTGTGGTAACGAACTGTAGTAAGGAGCGACCCGGCTCAATAGTAACCGAAACTAAAACATGGAATTTTTATACCAACAGTTACACCAAAAGAATCGCATTTTAATGCTGATTTTAAATATATAAGTTTCATCAAGATTAGTATTACCCGTCAAAAGTTACGAGCCTGAGAAAATGTGCCTCATTTTAGAAAATAGGGGGAAACACCCCCTAAAAGTAATACAATCGTAACGAAAATCACATCATCAGATTCAGCGTATCAGAGAACCTTATTGTAGAAGTTTCAAGCTCCTATCTACAAAAATGTCGAATTTCGCATTTTTTGCCCGAAGACAAATCACGGATGCGTGTTTATTCGTTTTTGTTTTGTTTTTTTGTTTGTTTTTCTAGGGGTGATCGTATCGATTCAGTGGTCCTAGAATGTCGCGAGAGGGCTCATTCTCACGGAAATTGAAAGTTCTAGTGCTCTTTTTAAGTGACCAAAAAATTGGAGGGCACCTAGGCCCCCTCCCACGCTCATTTTCCCCAAAAGTCACCGGATCAAAATTCTGAGATAGCCATTTTATTCACCATAGTCAAAAACCTAATAACTATGTCTTTGGGGACGACTTACTCCCCCGCAGTCCCCGTGGGAGGGGCTGCAAGTTACAAACTTTGACCTGTGTTTACATATAGTAACGGTTACTGGGAAGTGTACATACGTTTTCTGGGGATTTTTTTTTGGTTTGGGGGGAGAGTTGAGGGGGGGGGGGGGTACGTGGGAAGATTTTTTCATGGAGGAACTTCTCATGGGGGAAGAAACTTTCAATGAAGGGGGCGCAGGATTTTCTAGCATTATTTAAAAAACAATGAAAAAAATATGAAAAGTTTTTTCTACTGAAAGTGAGGAGCAGCATTAAAACTTAAAACTAACAGAAATTATTACGCATATGAGGGGTTTACCTCCTCATAATACCTCGCTCTTTACGCTAAAGTATTTTTAGTAATTTCAAATATTTATTCTACGGCCTTTGTGATTCAGGGGTCATTCTTAAGGAATTGGGACAAAAATTTAAGCTTTAGTGTAAAGAGCGAGGTATCGGCGAGGGATGAATCCCCTCATATACGCAATAAAAACATACGAATATAGAAGTTCGTTACGTAAGTTAATTCGTAAGTTACGTATATTTTTTACTAATGAAAACTTTCGTAAAAAAATTAAAGTTCTAGTTGCCTTTTTAAGTAATCAAAAAATTGGAGGGCAACTAGGCCTCCTCCCTCGCTCCTTTTTTCTCAAAATCTTCCGAATAACTAGGAAAAAGCCATTTAACAAAAAAAAATTAATATGCAAATTTCGCTTTAATTATATATGTGCGGAGAGCCAAGATCAAAACATGCATTAATTCAAAAACATCCAGAAATTAAATTTTAAAAAACAAGTTTTTTAAAAGAAAGTAAGGAGCGACATTAAAACTTAAAACGAACAGAAATTACTCCTTATATGAAAGGGGCTTTCCCTCCTCAATGCCTGGCTCTTTACGCTAAAGTTTTTTACTGTTTTAAAAAGTAGAGTTAAGAGAAAGAGTCAAACTTTAGCGTAAAGAGTGAGGCCTTGAGGAGGAAAAGCCCCTGTCATATAAGGAGTAATTTCTGTTCGTTTCAAGTTTTAATGTCGCTCCTTACATTCGTTAAAAAAAAAATATTATTTAATTACATTGCAAGCGACAAGAAACAGTCGAAAACAGAACATAAAAAAGAATACAAAATGGTTATTTAACATTTGTCATTCATTAGCCTATGCAAAAAAAACCCTGTTATACTTCCTTTTATTTTTGCCGTAAAATCTACTACATATTCCACAGAAGAAAAATTATCTATTAAAGACTCGTTTGCGTTATGCCGACTCAGACAAATAAAATCCTGAACTCATTGTGTGATTCTTCAAATAATCAGACCAATTCTGCATAAAACTTTGAAAAAAAGAAAAGAAAAAACTTTTGTTTTGGCAACATTGTCTTTCAAAACAGAAAGAAAGCTATATTAATTATGAGGCAAAACACGGATACGATTTTAACATAAAAAAATCCTTTGTATCGCCATTATTTCCCCTCCACGACCAATATATCTTGTTAACACGTACACTCAAGAGACGCTCGAAAAGAATAGCAAAAAGCTCAAGGAGGTTTGAAGATTTCACAGTGAACGTGAGGTGTTTTGAGTGATGGGGGTTGACCCAGAAAGAAAGAGAAGGGCTATCCTGATTTTATCTCTTCACAAGCAGAAGCATAAAAAAGAAACAATTTGTTAGCACCACAAGCCAAAAAAATGAAGGATTGAGATAATCATTTCAGTTTCAAATGATTTTTTCACAGTCAACCTTAGTAAAAGTACTCTTAAATAAACAAAAAAGATAGTTGAGTGTAGGTATGGAAAAAGTTCCAAAGCTGACAGTAACATAATTCGAAAGAATTGCAAAAGCTGTCAAATCTGCCAACAAATTTCACTAGGCCATGAAAACTGGCAAGGGCATTGCTACTATGCTACCCCATTTTTTCACGGCGGGTTGGGAGTACACTTGAGTTTTCTTTTTTCATTCTTAATGTACACTAGAATTCCAAGTTTTGAGGGAAGAAACAAGGAATTGGTGCTTTGTATAATTGATAAGTGTCCGTACCGCCTAATCAATCACGCAATGTTATACAATGGGTAGCGGAAGGCAGTATTTCTCCGGAGAGCTTTTACAATCAGTCAGTTAGTTCACAGTCATCGCAAGAGAGTATACGAGTAAATCTGTGTTTCTATTCTATATCTGAAGGACATCAAATATTTCTCTTATAAATATTCATACAGATGGCAAGTTTCATTAAAAGGTAGTGCACTAAACAAATAATTTGGTATGCATCCTATTTTGCCTCAAGGTTTGTGAATCAAGTTGAAAGTTTAATTTTTTTTTTTCCGAGAAGAGGGGGTTAAGGAAACTTATTATGTTGTGTTTGGGGGATGGAGCAACATTTTTTTTCTTTAGTATCCAGGAAAGAGTATATACGCTACGTTTTTTTTTCTTTTTAATACCTGTTGTCTAACAGAATCTTTGCCTGGTTGTACAATAATTTTAAGAGACAGAATTCAGTTAAATAACATAGGGGGTAGAGGAATTGACAAAACTGAACATTTGCTTCGTATAAAAAAGACACAAAAATTTCGTACAGAATTACACGACCATTACTTTCCCTTTAAAATGGACATTGTCAATGTTGTTTTTTCGCAAAGCAAATAGACATTTGTTTATATTTCTTTGCATGACATGTTTCAAGGAAAAGATGATTTAACCACCCGGAAATTTCAGCTCATAAAAAATGTCCCACTACTATTTCAAACACAAAATTAAAATAGATGGCTACAAAGAAGTGCTTTATGCTGGACGTGCACCCTTCGGCTGACAATACTTTAGTCTTAATTTTTAAAAAAACTTTTCATCTGAATGACATCACATTCAAATACATTTAAAGAGCAAAAAAAGATACACAATTGCATTACAATGACGGCATGCATTGCATAAGAGGTGTTGTATTCAGACAATATTTTTCATTAGTATAAAATATGCCTAGAGGACGACCCAAAAAAACTTAAATTGATGACCTTTTAAGCTTCCTTCAGGTGAATAGGCGTAAAATTTGGAATTTCAAAATTTAAATATAACGATGGGGGCATCATAATTTTCGAAATGCCTAGATGGGGCTTGGCCCAAAATCGGTTGTAAACCACTGTTCTAGAGCGAGATAATTCATATAAGACTGTAAATTGAGTGCCAAAGGTTACGAGAACGTGCTAGATCTTGAACATAATCTGTATGTAGAAACATCAGTGGTCAGACGGTTATTTATAAAAATGAAACTTTTTAACTATTTCACCTTTAATAAACTGATTCTGGTATTAGCATATAGCCATTTTTTTTTATCCCTTTGTTCTTCCACCGCGTTCGAAATATCCAATTTAACTTATTTTCGATAAAAATATTATATTGGTTGGAATCATGGTGGTTAAGGGGCATTTACACCAGGAGGAAGAACAATTTTTTTACAGCATTAGGGGGAGCGTGGGCAAATTAAAAATTAATCAGACATAATAAATAAACTTTAGAGGCACAGCTGGTATGTACAGATAGAATGCCCATGAACATACTTAAAGTGAGGAAACTGGCCACATGACCACCGCACTTGGCCACTGATCACTAGAACTTGCCCACTGAATTGGAGCAAAATTAAAATGTACTTACCTAACAGTAATCGGAATGCTCAATCTTTTCTCACTATCCAATTCATGTTCTCGTACACCAAATCTCATGAGAACATACCGGTTTTTCAACTTTTCTCCAGCTGCTTCGGATAAACGAGGTCCACAACGGCTATAACAAAAACAAACTATTTAAAAAATTTATATCGTTGGAAGTCGAACTATCAACTTTACATTTTGTCAAAAACTTCTCCAGATCTGCTCAACTTTATATATATATATATATATATATATATATATATATATATATATATATTTCAATAAGATATCTAAACCATCTGTTAAGTCGAACTGTTTACCTATCTATCTTCTCTTTAAATCCATGTTCTTCTTTGAGCATATTCCTCCATACATTGTTCACGAAAAGCCCATATTAAAGGGTTGCCAAACGCAAAAATCAACTTAATGTTTGGTTTTCAAGTATTCCTACCTATGTGATATTCAACAGCCAGTTAATATTCTTTCTAACGACGGACGAAATCCCTAAAAATGGATCCGAAAAACAATAGATTAGAAGATAATTGTTATTATTGAATACTATAGGAGAGAGCTTCCTTTGATTATACTTGCATTTTTGAGTAACGGTCTCTTATCAGGTAATTTGTTGTTAGTCACTTAACCTTGAAACGCAGACTATAAAGGAAATATGACTCGCGTTATAAAACTTAACACAGGCTCTTATTAGCTGCCTCCCCCTTACCTCATAAAAATTTTTAGTCCAGATTTTAACAAAATTTGAAAAAAGAAATTAATAAAAATAAAATTAATTAAATTTGGTGTACTTTTCAAACAGTTCGTGGTACTTACTTACCAACTGTAAATAAGGTGCGAGCCGGCTCAATAGTAACCAAAACTCTAAAAAACGGAATTTTGTTACCAATAAATACATCAAAAGAATCGATTTTTATGTTGATTTTAAATATGCAAGTTTCATCAAGTTTAGTCATACCCATCAAAAGTTATGAGCCTTAGAAAATTCGGCTTATTTTCGAAAAAGGGAGGAATCGCCCCCTAAAAGTCATAGAATCTTAATGGAAATCATACCATCAGACTCAGCGTATTAGAGAACCCTATTATAGAGGTTCAAGCTCCTATCTGCAAAAATGTAGAATTTTACATTTTTTTTGCCAGAAGAAAGGTCGCGGATGTGTGTGGTTTTTTTTTCCGGGGGTGATCGTATCGATCCAGTGGCCATAGAATATCAGGAGAAGGCTCGTTCGAACAGAAAGTAAAAGCTTTAAGGCTATTTTAAAGTGACCAAAAATGGAGGGCAACTAGGCCCCCTCCCACGCAACTTTTTTTACTAGGTCACCGGACCAAATTTTGAGCCATTTTGTTCAGCATAGTCGAAATACCTATAAACTATTTCTCTGAGGACTACTTAATCCCCCACAGCCCCTGGGGGAAGAGCTGTAAGTTATGAGCTTTGCCCAAGTTACAAAATGCCAGTTATGAAATACAGAATTGTTTATTGATAAGTATACAAACATTTTTAGGGGGATTTTTTTCTGGTGGGGGGAATTGGGTTACGTGGGAGGAACTTGTCATGGAGAAAATTTTCATGGAGGAAGATAATTTCTATAAAAGGGTCGCTATATTTCCCAGCATTATTTAAAAACAATCAGAAATTTTTCAACTCAAAGTAATGAGTAACATTAAAACTTAAAAGGAACAGAAATTATTAAGTATATGAGAGGATTCTTTCCCTCGTCAATACCTCGTTCTTTACGCTAAAGTATTTTTAGTAATTTCAAAAGAGCTATTCATTCTAATTAAACGGCCTTTGTAATTCAGGGGCTATTCTTAAAGAATTGGAACGAAATTCGAACTTTAGCGTAAAGAGTGAAGCACTGCCTGTTCACCCCCTTGTCAATACCTTGCTCTTTGCGGTAAAGTTCAAATTATGTTAAATAATGGCCAAAACAAGCTTACGAAATAAGCATTTATTTTAATCCTAAGCAGATTCATAACGATGATTTTTATGTGATAACTAGACCTACGTTGCCCGGGCAACGAGAAGTGTTGCGGCACACTTTGTCCGGCTTCGCCGACTAAAGTGTTGCGAGAGCAAAACTTAGGTTTTGCTTCTTCGTTATCGATCAGTAATCACATGATCAAAGGCTATTCCTCACCGCTGAAAAAAACAAAAACAAAATAGTATCGAAAAAAGGGACTAAATTGACTTTGCAGCCAGTTGAACTTTATCTTTTTCAATCGTAGACATCGTGACGGATGAAAACTCTGAACAATATCTTATATAATCTAGTTGGTATTATAAAGCTATCCCTAACTTTTCAGGATCAAAATACCATAGATGACATTCTATTAATTATTACGAAACTATCTCATTATTTTACATTCTCGTTTGTGCTTGTTTCTTCACTATCGGTTAAATGATGAAGTTGTCAGCATATCGAAGTTTTTTAAACGGTATGTTCAAACAAGAACGCAATCAGTTATCACATGACCAAAGGCTATTCCTCAGCGTTGAAAAAACAATAACTACAAAATAATATCGAAAGAAGGGACTAAATTGACTTTGCAGCCAGTTGAACTTTGTCCTTTTCAATCGTAGACATCGTGACGGATGAAAACTTGGAACAATATCTTATATAATCTAGTTGGTATTATAAAGCTATCCGTAACTTTTCAGGATTAAATACCATAGGTGACAATAATTATTACGAAACTACCTCATTGTTTTACGGTATCGTTTGTACCCGTTGCGTAAATACTTAATTCTGTCAGATTCAAAGAGATCGAATACAATGTGCAACCAATTTGCACAAATTTCTAGTCCAAAGTGAACAGATTCTTACTTACAAGTCCTTCTCCCCTGATAGACATCAAGTTCACCGGAAACAAATAAATGGGTACACCAACTAGCAAAAGTTGCAAACCCCTAATCGCTGAAGATGATTGTAGCCCAAAAGGCGATTATTACTTACAAGTCCCTTACATGTCTTACCACTGGGACCAAATTGGTTTAACCATCAAATACACCGGAAACAAATAATAGGTACACCAGCGAGCAAAAGTTGCAAACCCCTCATTGTCGAAGATTATTATGAGCTAACAGCCGTTTCTCGCCCAAAGTGAACCGATTCTTACTTATAAGTCCCTCTCCCGTGATAGGCATCCAGTTCACCGGAAACAAATAAATGGGTACACCAACTAGCATAGTTGCAAACCCCTCATCGCTGAAGTTGACTGTAGCCTAACAGCAGATTATTACTTACAAGTTTCCTACATATCTTATCATTGGAACCAAATTGGTTTTACCATCAAATACACTGGAAACAAATAATAGATACACCAACTAGCAAAAGTTGCTAACCCCTCATTGCCGAAGGTGATTATTACCTAACAGCCGACTGTTGCTTGCAAGTCCTCTATATTTCACACAATTTGTATCGGCCTAGATACTAATTGTGTATCTAGGAAGATACACAACCTTACTTGTGTATAAGGTAGATACAACCTTACTACTGAAGTTGTCAACCCCTTGAAACTTTCAAACTGGTATACCTCATGAAGGAATTTTTGTAACAAAAAATGGATGTCATATACTTTGATCAGCTCATCAAGAGCTATCGATTGCCGTCGAAAAAAAATTATATCTGTCGTAGTTCAAAAGTTGATTTTTTGTTTGCCGTAGGCCAAGCTTGTAACGTCACCACTTAGAAAGGAGCAAAGGATAATCTCCAATTTCTTTAGCAATGAGAGAACTTTTAAAGTTTATTAGGCACATCTGATACCATTTCTCTACCGCAATCCAAAGTCCAAAAAACCGAATGATAAACTCAGCTGAAATCACGAACGGAAATGGTAGAAACAATAGATGACAGCACTTTCAGACCCGTGGGAAAATGCCACATTTTTGTTTCTGTAAATTTTTCTATTTATCACTCAAAGAAGATATATTGGCTGTGGGGCCGGGTAACTGCCGCATATATTTAACACTTATAGATTTTAGTTCATCTTCAATTTGAAAGTGGTGCCTGCCTGCTTGCCTGCTAGAACGGAGCTTTCCGCTCGAAAGCAGAAACATGGTTTGATGAAACGAAACCTTGGCTGCACAACTTCAGATACTCCTCTCTGACATAGGCTATATAACTCCACTTCACTTCGCACACCATAAGCTCCGGCTCGTGGACAAGCAAACACCATCCTTTTTGGCCCCAGGCAAGAGTTCTGCGGAGCTTTCCAAAATGTAATGCTATATTCATCAATCTGGCCTGAAGTCCACACTTTCCGTAAGAACTTCACAGGTTACACCCTTACCAGTTTCCAGGAATAAGCCGAGATCGGCGGCAAAAAAATCGAGATCGGTGTTGCTTTCGCAATACAATAAACCAAAGATATTGTACGTCTTGGATTGTAATTGCTATTAAATAGAAAAAAAAAGTTTTTTTTCAACTGAAAGAAAGGAATCAAACAGTTCGTGGTAACGAACTTTGTAGTAAGGAGCAACCAATTAAGGAGCTCAATTAACCGAAACTCTAAAAAAAAAATTCCACCAATAGTTAACTCAAAAGAATTGTGTTTTATGCAGATTTTAAATATATAGGTTTCTTTAAGATTAGTCTTACCCATCAAAAGTTACGAGCCTGAGAAAATTTGCCTTATTTTAGAAAATAGAGGAAAACACCCTCTAAAAGTCATATAATCTTAACGAAAATCACACCTCCAGATTCAGCGTATCAGAGAACCCAACTGTAGAAGTTTCAAGTTCCTATCTACAAAAAAGTTTTCTTCTTTTTTGTTTTTTTTTCAAGGGTGATCGTATCGACCCAGTGGTCTTAGAATGTTGCGAGAGAGCTCATTCTAACGGAAATTAAAAGTTCTAGTGCCCTTTTTAAGTGACCAAAAATTGGAGGTCACCTAGGCCCCCTCCCACACTCTTTTTTCCCAAAGTCACCGGATCAGAATTTTGAGATAGCCATTTTGTTCAACATAGTCCAAAAACCTAGTAGTTATGTCTTTCGGGTCGACTTAATCCCTCCAAAGTCCCCGAGGGAGGGGCTGTGAGTTACAAACTTTGACCATTGTTTACATATAGTAGTGGTTATTAGGAAGTGTACATACGTTTTCAGGGGGACTTTTTCGCGTTGAGGGGGGGGGGTATGTGGGAGGATCTTTCCATGGATGAATTTAGTATGAGGGAAGATGATTTCCATGAAGGGGGCACAGGATTTTCTAGAAACATTACAAAAAAAAGAGAAAAAAAAAAAAAAAATTCAGCTGGAAGTAAGAAGCAGAATTAAAACATAAAACGAACAGAAATTATTACGTACATAAGGGGTTCCATCTCCTCCAAAATACCTCGCTCTTTACGCCAAAGTATTTTTAGTAATTTCAACTATTTATTCTATGGCTTTTGTGATTCAGGGGTCATTCTTAAAGAATTGGGACAAAATTCAACCTTTAGTCTAAAGAACGAGGTATTGACGAGGGGGCAAACCCCCTCATATATGTGACAAAAATATACAAATATAGAAGTTCGTCACCTAAGTTAATTCGGAGGTGACGTACATTTATTACTAATAAAAACGTTCAAAAAAAATTAAAAGGTCTAGTTGCCTTTTTAAGTAACCAAAAATTAGAGGGCAACTAGGCCTCCTCCCCCACCGTCTTTTTTTTTTATCAAGATCGTCCGATTAAAACTACGAGAAAGCTATTCAGTCAAAAAATAATAATATGCCAATTTTGTTTTAATTATTCATGTGCGCTGAGCCAAAATCAAAACATGCATTAATTCAAAAAATTCAGAAATTAAATAAAAAACTAGTTTTTTTTACTGCAAGTAAGGAGCGACATTAAAACTTAAAATGAACAGAAATTATTCCGTATTTGAAAGGGACTGTCCCCTCCTCAACGCCTTGCTCTTTACGCTAAATTTTTTTTTTGTTTTAAAAAGCAAAACTATGAAAAAGAGTCAAACTTTAGCGTAAAGAGCGGGCATTCAGGAGGAGACAATCCCTTTCATATATGGAATAATTTCTGTTCAAGTTTTAATGCCGAGCCCTTTCATATACGGAATAATTTCTGTTCAAGTTTTAATGCCGCTCCTTACTTGAAATAAAAAAAAACTTTTTTTAAATTCAATTTTAACATTAAAACTTAATATAGATTTTTACGCATATCTTTTAAAGATGTTTTATTTCAGTCATTTGAGAATTGCTCAACTTGTGACTTTCATCTTCATTAAAATAGTTTCGACCTCTTTGGCCGCTGTGTTACTATTACTTCAGTAATAGTATTACAATTACCTTCTGTTACTTACAAAATTAGTTTCGCAAATATCGCTCATTTAAGTTATGTGGGATAATCTTCCCATGGATATTTTCCCACGGAGGAAGGAAATTTTCCATGTAGGGGGAGCAGGGTTTCCCAACATTATTTAAAAAACGATCATTAATTAAATAGAAAACAAGTTTTTTCAACTGAAACTAAGAAGCAACATTAAAATTTGAAACAAACATAAGATATTACGTATATGAGGGGGGTTGCCTATCCTCAATAGCTCGCTCTTACACTAAAGTCTCTTTTTTAAGTTTTAAAAGAGGCTATTATTCTAATTAAACAGCCTTTGTGACTCAGTGGTCATTTTTAAACAACTGGAACAAAAATCAACTTAGGTTATAATAAGGTTATAATTAGTTGAAAAGTAAAATTAATACGCAAATTGCGCTTAATTATTCATATACGATAAGCCAAATTCAAAACCTGCATTAATTTAAAAACGTTCAGAAATTAAATATAAAAGGTTTTTTCAACTGGAAGTAAGGAGCGACATTAAAACTTAAAACGAACAGAAATTATTCCGTATATGAAAGGGGCTGTCTCCTCCTCAACGCCTCGCTATTTACGCTAAAGTTTTTATTGTTTAAAAAGTAGAGTTGTCAGAAAGAGTCAAACTTTAGCGTAAAAAGCGGGGGGTTGAGGAGGGGACAGCCCTTTCATATACGGAACAATTTCTGTTCGTTTTGAGCTTTAATGTCACTCCTTACTTTTAGTTTTGAAAAAAAAACTTATTTTTAGTTAATATCTTTATGGAATTGTGATGAAGGTATGGGTATAATGAAAATTTTTGATCGAATTTGTTTACAGTTACTGCCAATTGCACCCTCTACTTTGTTATAATAAAAAAAAAAAATTAAAATTACAAAATGATTATATCCGTTAAATTATTGATTTGAAATTTCACGCCTAAAGCAAGCAGCCCCTCTGCCCCCCTAAAACAGTCGAATTTATATGTAAAAAATACAAAAACAACAACAAACAAACAAAAAAACAAACAAAAACAAACAAAAAAACATTGTATACGACAAGGATCCAAAAATGCTTATTTATTTGTAGCTGTTTTTTTGTTGTTTTTTTTAGAGCGATCGTATCGAAAAGATTATTATAGGATACTAGCTGTTACTAGTGATACTAGATTATTATAGGATACACATAGTTGGTGGGGGCGCTTCGTGCCACCCCAACACCTAGTTAGTGGGGGCGCTTCGCTACACCCCCCAAGCCCCCCCCCCGCGCGCGTAAGTCGTTACGCGCCATATTAGTTACGCGCCATTGTAGTTGTGTCCCTGTGTACCACCTATGAATATAGATAGATTTATATATGTGTTTTGAACTACGTAAAACTTGCGAATATACAACATTCTTGGCTTTCCCATTGTCTGTGCATATACAAAGCCTTATGTACTTATAATGACGTCATATGCAAACGCTCTTTTTACAAACAAACAAACATGCATACACACAACTCGTTTTTATATATATAGATAGATAGATAGATACAATACAAATTAACTGCGTAAAACTTGCGAATATACAACATTCTTCGCTGTCCAATTGTCGCTGCATATAAATAGATTGTCAGGTTTACCGACCCTCGAACATGCAACGTACAATTGTCCATGGGAAAACCAATCAGTATTAAGATCTATACCACATTTTTCTAATGATTGACCTTGAGCTTTGTTGATGGTGATTGCAAATGCTAATCGAATTGGAAATTGCAATCTTTTAAATTGAAAAGGCAGATCCGTTGGAATCATGGGAATGCGAGGAATAAGAACAGCCTCACCCTCAAAAGGCCCTGTCAAGATTGTTGCCTCTATTACGTTTTCCATTGTTTTTTTTTACGGCAAGTCGCGTGCCATTGCAAAGCTTTGGTGGGTTTATGTTACGTAACAATATTATTGGTACGCCTATTTTTAGTTGTAGCACGTGTGGTGGAAACCCTGAAAGATCCACGGAATTTAAAAATTCAGATGGATAATTAACCGCCTCATTTGGTTCCAAAACTGTGTCGACTGACTTGTAAAGGACTGCCTGGTCTCGAATCTTGGTCAAAACAATATTGTTGATTTCGTGGACGTCTATATTTTTGGGTGCAAGAATCGCTCTTTCACTTAGCCATTTATTATTTTTATAATTGTTTAGAATATTCGGAAATACTTTTTCAATCAATTCATTTTTGGACGTCACTAAATTACAGAATTCAGCAGGTAGTTGTATACGTCCTGAAATTAAGTCTACTGGGAGCTTTCCGTTTCCAATTGCCAGCAATTGATCTCAAAATGTTTGACCAGAGTCATCGTTTTGCAATCGGATACGCATATTTGTAGTTAATTTTAATGTCTTTACATGTGCCCATAAATTAGAATTTTTCAGGCAAGCATTCATTTCGTCTGCAGGGGTTGATCTAGGTATTATAGGTATATGTTTGCCTGAAATCTCCCGCAAGCAATATTAATGTGCTGCCTAAGGGTTTCGAATTCCCTCGCAAATCTTTCAAACATTGATCCAGAGCCTCGAGCGATTTATTGTGTGCCATTGTGCACTCGTCCCAAATAATAAGTTTGCATTGCTGCAATACTTTACCCATCCCAGATGATTTGGAAATATTGCACGTGGGAGTTTCTGTAGAATGCAAATTCAGAGGCAATTTCAAAGCGGAATGAGCAGTTCTTCCACCAGGCAGCAACGTTGCGGCTATTCCGGACGACGCAATTGCCAACGCTATATCATTTTTTGATCGAATTGATGCCAGAATCAGTTTTATCACAAACATTTTACCAGTACCTCCTGGCGCATCCAAAAAGAAAATTTCTCCAACGTTGTTATCGACACAATGCATTATCGTATCATAAATGTCTTTTTGTTTCGACGTTAACTTGGAAATGTTATTTTGTACATACGACAACAGATCACTCGTACTGTAACTTTGTTCACGATCCAATTCTACACATGTCGAAACAGCAGCGGTACGATTAGGTGAAGGCATTCCCAAATCCTGAAGAGGTTTATTCGCCATACATAAGCACAAATCTTCTATAATAACTAAAGTGTAGTTATAAATTTCTGATGTAAAATCAAAAGTCATATCTGACATCTCTAACCGTTTTCGATGGAGTATTTCTTCGGACATTTTCGATTTATATTTTCCCCATAACTCTGTAGGACCTGAAGGAGAGCAAGTTGTTAGTATGATTCCAAATAATGCACGAATTTGACTTAGAGTTGACGTTTCGCACGCGTCATTGATGCAGTTATCCCAGTCTTGGTCATTCTCCAATAAATTCAGAGCTTGGCATGTACTACGGTAAGTGTCATGTATAGTACCGTTTACAGTTCTCAAATACTCAAAGGGCGTCGGACCGGGTACATTCACCAAAAGCAGGCGTAGAAAGAAGCATTCATGTTGATTGGGGTGAACGGTGTAGAGTCTTCCTATCGTGGTATCTTTGAAGATGGTAGGTTGGCCGTCGACTGACTTACCCTGTTTACGACGTTCAAATACTTAATTTTTAGTATTCCGCGTGTAATACGAAGGCCCTTCAGTATACAGCAGTTATTTGCAAAAGAATCATTTTTGCATAGCGAAAAGAAAGCAGTTAACGTTGTATCCGGTGGATTCAGGGCTCTTTGTTGCACGTTGGATTCCAAAAAATAAACACGTTGACCATTCTGTAAATGTACCGCTAAGTGAACAACAGCTGGACTACGTTCATGTATCGGAAATGAAAGAATTCGCCAAACAGCTTCATTACTGCTTATGTATCTTCCAGCCTGATATTGTACGATTTCGTCGATATCACTGATTTCGGACTGCAAGCCAAAAACTGCGATGACACTGCCTTTGTTGACATATTTACATATGTATTTGATTGCCTTTACGGAGTTACAGTATTCAACGTTTATGTGTGCATTAAATGTTTTTGATAATAAAGGGGGATATGGAACAACCCACTGGTTATCTACTTCGATGGTGGTACCGTTACGCTTCTTTATTATTGCTGTTTTACCGCCATCTTCAGTAGATCTTCTTCTATATTGTGGGTAACCATCATTGCCAGTAATTGTATTGGGTACTAAAAGTCGAGGATATTGCTTTGTGCACCTTCCTTTGGCCATACATGGTGAATTTTCATTCAGTGCACCGCAAGGTCCATGTATCATATTTTTTACAACAATATCATATAACCCCTTATCGACATTTTCATCAGGTATTTCAGCGGAAATCACATCATCAATTTCATTAGAAGTAATTTTATAATGTAGCCAGATTAGTATATGTGCGTGTCGCAATCCTCGTTTTTGCCATTCCACTGAGTACATCCAGCATCGCACTGACCCTAACACTTCAAGTTTTACAATGTAGTTTATCAGTGATTTCAACTTTTGCCGGAAGACACGGGCCGTAATGTCATGTCTACGAGCCGCCGATTGTCCTTGAAGTAAAAGCTGCTGTATCTCATCCCAAGATTGATTACATGTAAATGTAATAAATAAATCTGGACGACCATAGAGACGAACATACGCAATAGCATCTTGAGCATATTCATGCATATGACGGGGACTGCCAGCATATGACGAAGGTAAAATCGTTAATCTTCCAACGTTTGTGGTATTACCGTCGTTTACAACTGCATTTCGCAAATGAATGTATTGTTCAGAGCGGAGCTTGGTCTGATTCAGACGGATAAATAGCAAACGTTCTGATTCAATTTTTGCATACATATCAACGATGTATTGGTGAAACAATTGACGGCATTTTAAAATATAATTGTCTTCATCCTGCCGAATCATTAGTCTATAGGAATAATAATACATTGCACTGCATTTCTTATTCATTTCTTTGTTAGTGGCTGGATTTATCAATTTAATATTAAAGTGATAGCCGTCGGCTCCATCCCAAAAAATGATAGGATATTGTAGGGCATCGTAGCATCGGTGAGTTTCAGCAATTCTTACCAACTGAGCGTTTCGCTTATGAAGAATAATATCTCGAGGTAAAAACTGATCACCGACCATAACGATTGCCACTTCGTCGATAGTTGGAGCATTGTATCTACGCACATGTTGGCCAGGAGGCGTTTTGTCAGCGGAAATAACAATTTTATGCGTATCAGTAGGCATCAAATCGATGGCTGTTTTGAACAAACGCACTAAATTATTATTTTCGTGGAAAAGATGTTGCAATTGGGAAACGATTGTCCTTTCAACGTCGGGAGAAATTTCGCAACGTGTATTCAATTCAGAATTTTTATCACTGATGAAGTACAATTGTAAAAATTTATGATTCTCGCCTGAGAATGGTAGAAGGGACCCTGCTCTATGATAAATTTGCCCTTTTACTTTGAAAGTAGGCATAAATTGATCTGGATTTTTGATTTGGGCACCAAACGACGTCATTTGGAAACATGAGTTATATTTTCTGATCTGTGAAAAAAAAACGCTTAGATTCTGACGTAGTTCCAGTAAGCAAAGTCTTCAATGGCTCTGATGGTGCAGCCAGTAGAGGAAGTTTAACTTTTCCTGAGGCGCAACACATTCCCATTGTTTCACCATTGAATTTCAAGGCCTTGCAATAGGGACAAATTTTAGACATAGTCCCGATTTGAACACATCTACTCAAGCTATAATCATCGACTAGGTTGTAGCTGAATGCCAGGCGATAATTTTCAGGTTGCTCTTGTGGTTCCTCGGCACGCTTTCTTTTCTTACTTTCTCTATCAGCCGCAAGCCTGTTTTCTTGCTGTTCTTGTGATTCCTCGGCACGCTTTCTTTTCTTACTTTCTCTATCAGCCGCAAGCCTGTTTTCACACTGTTGTTGTGGTTCCTCGGCACGCTTTCTTTTCTTACTTTCTCTATCAGCCGCAAGCCTGTTTTTATGCTGTTCTTGTGATTCCTCGGCACGCTTTCTGTTCTTACTTTCTCTCTCAGCCGCAAGCCTGTTTTCTTGCTGTTCTTGTGATTCCTCGACACGTTTTCTTTTCTTACTTTCTCTATCAGCCGTAAGCCTGTTTTCACACTGTTGTTGTGGTTCCTCGGCACGCTTTCTTTTCTTACTTTCTCTATCAGCCGCAAGCCTGTTTTCTTGCTGTTCTTGTGATTCCTCGGCACGTTTTCTTTTCTTACTTTCTCTATCAGCCGCAAGCCTGTTTTCACACTGTTGTTGTGGTTCCTCGGCACGCTTTCTTTTCTTACTTTCTCTATCAGCCGCAAGCCTGTTTTCTTGCTGTTCTTGTGATTCTTCGGCACAATGCTTTAAGCATTGATGACAAAAACTTTAACTTAGCATAAAGAGCGGGGGGAGGGTTATGGAGAGGGCAGACCCTCCCCCGAACGCGGAACAATTTTTTTTTTTGTTTTGGCCTTCAATGTCACTCTTTACTTTCATTTAAAAATAAACCTGTTTTTTTATTCATTTTTAATAAAATACCCAGAGTTATTCAAATGTTAGGAAGACTACGGTCTCCTAAACCCCAAGTCCTGTGGTGGCGCAGTGGATTTGACCTTAGCTTGGTAATACGGGACCCAGAGTTCGAATCACGCTGCAGGAATGCACTGCAGGGCCGACGCAGGGACCATAGTAGTCAAGAAGCGTCGTTAATTCTTAAATAATAATAATCCCCAAACAAAAAGATTTAAATTAAAGTTCAACTTTTGCAGAAAAATGCTTGAAGAAAAATAGCTCATATATTTACTTTTTGAAATGAAGCGTAGCCCTCCAAAATGAGCAATCGTCTCCCTCAGCACTCATACTGTAAGCTCCACCACATACTTATCCATACATGAACCGTTGAATGGTATACTTTGCGCCATTACGGCCTGAGAATTGGTGTCTATACAAATATCCTTTCAGAAGTTCTCAGAATTTTTGCTAGAATTCTATCTGAGAACTCTAAAGCCACATAGTGGCTTCTGAGTTCTCAGAAATAATGCGAAATTCCGAATTTTGTAGACAAGGTTCAAAGACCACTTCAACAGGTTCTCTGATATGCTGAATCTGACGGTTTAATTTTCATGAAGACAAACAACCCTTTCAGAGGTTTTTGCCCTCTTTTTTTAAATTAGACATATTTTCTCAGGCTCGTAACTTTCGGTCGGCGACTTCGAATTTAATGAATTTTACATATTTAGAATCACCATAAAACGTCCATTCTTTTGATGTTCATGATAACTTAAGAAATCCTTCTTGGAGTTTCGGACACAATTAGCACGAGTCGCTTCTTGCTTACACTTCGCTACCACAAACAATCTGGAAAGCCACAAAGCTTCCCAGTTTCTGAGGTGATATTCCCAATCAGTTGTGCATTCTTCCCCAAACACATGTACAGTCCATGCAAATTGAACAGTCAATACATACAGCGTAAAGTATTATTCGTTCTACATTTGTTTTACAACTAATTAAGAAAAAATATTTCTCATTTTGACTGTGATATTAATGCATTGATAGATGTGTGATTGCCATTTTGATTGCGATCTAACCTCCAACTTATATTTTCATCAATTCAAAAGTCAATCGATGTGATAATGCACCGTATCAAATGAAATGAACAGGAAACAAACTGAAATTTAGTCGAAAATTAAAAACTACATCTGAAGTCATTTAAATTGAACATTTTTTTTTGCATTGTTTTTTCTATACGTCTTTTGGGAATTGCTCTGTCGAAGAAATGAAATTGAAAGTCACATTTAAAAGGTAATAAAATTACTTTCAAACAGAGTGAAATTTAATTAAGCTATAAAAAAGCTTAAAAACAAGTTATCCCTTACTATTTCCTGATATGGTATATTCAAAGAAAAAGCTCTAGAAGTGAAATGGGAAAATAAGCAAATACATATATATATATATATATATATATATATATATATATATATATATATATATATATATATATATATATATATATATATATATATATATATATATATATATATTTATATATATATATATATATATATATATATATATATATATATATATATATATATATATATATATATATATATATATATATATATGCTTTAATTTTTTTCTTTTTTAGTTTTTTCTATTTTTTAGTTTTGTAGCTTTTTTAGTTTTTTTTTAGCTTTTTTTTTTCTTTTTAGTTTTTTACCTTTTTTATTTTTTTAGTTTTTTTTAGGCTTTTTTTTAGTTTTTCTTTTTTTCAATTTTTTTGTTTTTTATAATTATATATTTTTTCAATTATATATATATATATATATATATATATACTAGCTGTTGGGGTGGCGCTTCGCGCCACCCCAACACCTAGTTGGTGGGGCGCTTCGCGCCCCCCAAGCCCCCCCGCGCGCGTAAGTCGTTACGCGCATTATTAGTTACGTGCCATTGTAGTTGTGTCCCTGTGTCCCACCTGTGAATATAGATAGATTTATATATGTGTTTCAAACTACGTAAAACTTGCGAATATACAACATTCTTGGCTTTCCCATTGTCTGTGCATATACAAAGCCTTATGTACTAATAATGACGTCATATGCAAACGCTCTTTTTACAAACAAACAAACATGCATACACACAACTCGTTTTTATATAGATAGATAGATAGATAGATACAATACAAATTAACTGCGTAAAACTTGCGAATATACAACATTCTTCGCTGTCAAATTGTCGCTACATATAAATAGATTTTTTTTTTTTTTTTTAGTTTTTCTTTTTTTCAATTTTTTTGTTTTTTATAATTATATATTTTTTCAATTATATATATATATATATATATATATATATATATATATATATATATATATATATATATATATATATAAGAAAAAAGGTAAAAAACTAAAAAGAAAAAAAGCTAAAAAAACTAAAAAAGCTACAAAACTAAAAAATAGAAAAACTAAAAAAGAAAAAAATTAAAGCATGTTTGTTTTTTTTTGTATGTTTGAGGTTTTGCATATGACGTCTGAAAAATAAAGAAGAAAAAAAAAGAAAAAATTAAAAATGAAAAAAAACTAAAAGAAAGAAAAACTAAAAAAGAAAAAAAACTAAAAAAAGAAAAAAACCTAAAAAGTTAATAAAAAGAAAAACCTAAAAAAAAAAAAAAAATAAATAAAAAAGGTAAAAACTAAAAAGAAAAAAAGCTGTTTTTTTGTATGTTTGAGGGTTTGCATATGACGTCTGAAAAATAAAGAAGAAAATGAAAACTAAAAAAGAAAAAAAGCTACAAAACTAAAGAATAGAAAAACTAAAAAAGAAAAACTAAAAAAAAAATGAAAAAACTAAAAAAGAAAAAACTAAAAAAGAAAAAAACTAAAAAAAGAAGAAAAAACTAAAAAAAGAAGAAAAACTAAAAAAGAAAACAAATTAATACAAAGTAGAAACTAAAAAAAAGAAAAACTAAAAAAGAAAAAAACTAAGAAAAGAAAAAACTAAAAAAGAAACTATATCTATATATATAAAAATAAGTTGTATGTATGCATGTTTGTTTGTTTGTGGGTGTGCATATGACGTCATTATAAGTATATAAGGCTTTGTATATTACGTCATTATAAGATGACGCTACAGACCGGGACACCGGGACACAAATGACGACCGGGACACAGGGAATTTAAATGACGATACGTTGGCAAAGTCCATGATAGCGTCCCCAATTAAACATTTCATCAGTTCCTGGAATCAAACGACCTTTTTGGCGACTGCCAATATGGGTTCCACGGGAAACTCTCAACATTACACTATCTAGTTGCCGAGCATCAAAAAGTAGATCATCAGGCTATTGTCATTCGACATTACCAAAGCTTTCGACAAAGTATGGCGCCGTGGCCTGCTAAAGAAATGCCATGCGTACGGTGTTCCTGGATGTCTGTCAAAAGTAATTGGTAACTTTTTTTCTGATCGTTCACCTAAGGGTTGTCCTCAGCGGGTTTATTTCACGATTTTCCTCGTACATATAAACGACATGAGAGACAACCTCACAAGCCCTCTGCATCACTTTGCCGACAATACCATGATACAATCAGCCACCCCAAATCACGAAGACTCAACACAAGCCTCTCTTTCCCTACGAATGTATCTTTTCAAAATTGAGAAGTGGTCTGACGCGTGGAAGATCAACTTGAATGCATCAAAACAAGGTAGCTTCTTATTACCTATTCAAAGCTGCCACACGAACATCCCAGGTTCATTTTCAAAAATAAAAAGTCAATGAGTTTCATCTATTGGGGATTCATTTCTCCACCGATCTCTCTTGGAATAACCACATTGATAGGGTAAGAACCCCTTCCGCGACAAAGCTGGAAGTTACTCTTTACTGGAAAAACCTGCTTCCATCCAGCTCGATTATCCCACTCTACAAGTCCTGCATCAGAACCATAGCTGAATATGGATGCCCGCTACATAATGGTGCTCCTAAAACACTGTTGGAATCACTCCAGAAGATCCAGAATAGGGGAAATAGGGCGGGCTGCACCTCTAGCCTCTACACATGACTCGCTTCAGCCTCTAAATGAAAGGTTTTATGTAGCGTCGATGGCTTTTTTTACAGGTATATGAATTCACCTCCCTCAGACAAGCTCTCTCGCATTGTGCATCCCTTTGTTCAGCCATCAAGACAGACAAGAAAGCACACACCTCGGTCCAATAATCTAAAGGAAAACACGCCAAGAGCTTAGTAATTGAGGAACAACCTTCCTCCGGCGTTGCACTTCTATCTGGAATGATCTTTCTATGGATATTGTTCCTGCAAATTCCTCTGTTGACTCCATTAAAAGAAAATTCTACTGACATTTAAAACCTCGAGGTTTCGTAGCAAGGTAAATGAATTGTGGCACATCAGAAACCTTTATGTACCTGGCACCGTGAATATAGGAATACAGAAAGGATAACTTGAGAAAATGAACGCAGAAATAGCTCTAGAAAATGCAGGAAGAAATGGGTCCAAAAATCAGAAAATAGAAGAGCTGGGAGGTTTGGACTCTGCAGAAGAAAGTAAAAGCAGGATAAAAAGAAGAACAAAAAGGTAAAGAAAAAATTGTGATTGATGAGTCACAGAAGAAATCCCAAGGAAACTATTGAACCTCCTACTATGGAGAATACAGCCGGAGCTAGTGAAGATACCGTAGCAGACAAAAAGACAAAAAGCGAAAAGAAGAAGGGCGGCCAGCAAGATGGTATTCTTAGTTAGAACAGATTTAGGAATGAGGAAAGGGAGGGTGGCAGCTCAAGTTGCTCGTGCAGCTGTTAATTGTAATATGAATGCCGAGAAAAATTAATCCTGATGAAATCGCGAAATAGATACTGTTCGGGATGCCAAAGATTACGTTAAATGTGGATTCTAAAGGGGAGCTTTTTACTTTACATCAGAGAGTAAAGAGTGCTGGATTAGTGACTGCTTTAATTAAAGATGCTGGAAGTACTCAAATCACCCCTGGTTCTTTAACTGTCCTTGGTATAGGACCTAAATCTAACAGTAGTAATGATGATCAAGAGCAGTAATGATGAGCCAGGATGAGTAATTTTTTTTTATAGTGTAATGGTTAGTGACTTGTGTCTTGTTTCATGAAAATTTATTTTTAAGTTGTATTCTCCTCTCTTCTAGATTTCAACCAAATCATTTATATATGCTATTTTATTTGCCATTACCTATACAAATACTGTATTTTAGACTTTTGTTTCTATTATAAAAATTTTACCCATCAGACTTCCCTGATACAAAATAAAAACTGGCACATCTTGGAGGAGGTTCAGGCCTATTATATATATTAATAAATGAACTAACATCATTTTATGCAATCCTAATAAGGATTTAATGCTAGATTTGCCTCTCATTCAATTGGACTATCTGTCTTGGCTTTTTCTACAATTAGCCATGGCTTGATGCCCGCAACTATTCCATTTTAATTATTAAATACTCAAATACTCATATATATTAGGCAAAATTAAAATAACTTAGATGTAAAATATAAAACATATTTGCGTAAGAGATATATTTTCAATGTTTATTTCTTCACTGGTTTGCCTTTCCCCCAGTTTTCTCAAAAAATTGCTTCATGCAGGCTTGCACAAAGCATAACACTAATGAATGGGAAATACGAAAAAAGTCCGATGACGGTCGAATATACGGACTTTGGGTATTAATTTGAGGCTTCTGCCTGTTGAACGTGATAGCCAATAGGAATATTTTTAATTTTAATTAATATAGACTTTACTGTTTACGAGAAACAAATACATAACTGATCAAATTTTGGAAACCACAGGATTTTCTTGCTAGTAAATAAATACACAGTCTGAAATCAGTACTGCATATTAACAAGCTTTCAAACGCCCAATCGACGAAACCCCTCTCCCTCCTTATTTGGTGGTCCTACAGTGAAGTTGTAAGTAAACTTAAAAATGTGTATAGAGTCCCATTTTTTCATTTAAACAAAACCCGTTAGCTTAACCATCAAACTGTTAACCAATCTAATATTCCCCATTAATCTTCATCAAAATTTTAACCAATACCATTGTTTTTTGTGTTGCGAGAGCAACACTTAGGTTTTGTCCCGTTTTTTTTTCCTATGCCGCCGATCTCGGCTTATTCCTGGAAACTGGTAAGGGTCTAACCTGTCCGGTTTTTACGGAAAGTGTGGACCTCAGGCCGGATTGATGAATATGACATTACATTTTGGAAATCTCTGCAGAACTCTTGCCTGGGGCCAAAAAGGATGGTTTTTGCTTCTCCACGAGCCAGAGCCTATGGTGTGCGAAGTGAAGTGGAGTTATATAGCCTATGTCAGAGAGGAGTATCTGAAGTTGTGCAGCCAAGCTTTCGTTTCATCAAACCATGTCTCTGCTTTCGAGTGGAAAGCTCCGTTCAAGCAGGCAAGCAGGCAGGCACCACTTTCAAATTGAAGATGGACTAAAATCTATAAGTGCTAAATATATGCGGCAGTTACCCAGCCCCACAGCCAATATATCTTCTTTGAGTGATAAATAGAAAAATTTACAGAAATAAAAAAGTGGGGACCGAAAGTGCTACCATCTATTGTTTCTACCCATTTCTGTTCGTGATTTCAGCTGAGCTTATCATTCGGTTTTTCGGACTTGGAACTGCGGTAGAGAAATGGAATCAGATGTGCCTAATAAACTTTATAAGTTCTCTCAGTGCTAAAGATATTGGAGCTTGTCATTTGCTCCTTTCTAAGCGGTGACGTTAGAAAGTTGGCCTACGGCAAGACAAATCAACTTTTGAACAAAGACAGAGAGAATTTTTTTTTCGACGGCAATCGATAGCTCTTGATGACCTGATCAAAGTACATGACATCCATTTTTTGGTACAAAATTCCTTCATGAGGTATACCCGTTTGAAAGTTTCAAGGGGTTGACAACTTCAGTAGTAAGGTACACACTGAAACAAAATCTAGGCCGATACAAATTGTGAGACATATAGAAGACATGTAAGCAACAGTCAGCTGTTAGGTAATAATTACCTTCGGCAATGAGGGGTTAGCAACTATTGCTAGCTGGTGTATCTATTATTTGTTTCCAATGTGGTTGATAGTAAAACCAATTTGGTTCCAGTGGTAAGACATGTGGGGGACTTGTAAGTAATAATCTGCTGTTAGGCTACAGTCAACTTAAACGATGAGGGGTTCACAACTATTCTAGTTGGTGAACCCATTTATTTGTTTCCGGTGAACTTGATGCCTATTACGGGAGAGGGACTTATAAGTAAGAATCGGTTCACTTTGGGCGAGAAATGGACAAAAATCTATAATTGTTAAATATATACGGCAGTTACCCGGCCCCACAGCCAATACATCTTCTTTGAGTGATAAATAGAAAAATTTACAGAAACAAAAAAGTATGGACAGAAAGTGTTGCCATCTATTGTTTCTGCCCATTCCTGTTCGTGATTTCAGCTTAGTTTATCATTCGGTTTTTTGCGCTTGGGATTGCGGTAGAGAAATGGTATCAGATGTGCCCCTTAAACTTTAAAAGTTCTCTCATTGCTAAAGAAATTAGAGTTTATCCTTTGCTCCTTTCTAAGTGATGACGGTATAAACATGGCCTACGGCAAAAAAGTCAACTTTTGGACTAAGACAGATATTTTTTTTTGACGGCAGTCGATAGCTCTTAATGAGCTGATCAAAGCATATTTCATCCATTTTTTTGGTAGAAAAATTCCTTCATGAGATAAATCACTTTGAAAGTTTAAAGGGGTTGACAACTTCAGCAGTAAGGTACACACTGAAACCAAAAATAGGCCGATACCAATTGTGAGACATATAGTGGAGTTTTAAGCAACAGTCAGCTTTTAGCTCATAATCATCTTCGGCAATGAGGGGTTCGCGACTTTTACTAGTTGGTGTACCTATTATTTGTTTCCAGTGTATTTGATGGTAAGACCAATTTGGTTCCAGTTGTAAGACATGTAGGGAACTTGTAAGTGATAATCGGTTGTTAGGCTACAATCATCTTCAGCGATGAGGGGGTTTGCAACTTTTGCTAGTTGCAATGATGGGTTTACAACTTTTGCGAGTTGGTGTACCTCGTATTTATTTTAAGATCCTTACAGATTAACAACTTCAGCGTTTAATCGAAGCGAGGAAACAAAACCAAAGTGTTGTTCTCGCAGCACTTTACTCGGCAAAGCCGAACAAAGGTTGCCGCAACACCTCACGTTGCCCATGCAACGTAGATCTAGTTATTGCTTCTAATTCAAAATCCTACAAACTACCAAGCCAATAGACTCCACTAATAGACTTCATATTTGAGTCCGCTCATATGTGAACCTTGCCAACGGAATCTAGCTTTACTAAAAAATGCAATAGGCACCCAGAATGCTTGTGACCGTATCGTTTTCCCCATGTCCATGTACTATCAAGGGCTTCAATTAATTAAAATGCACGGAGAGAGATGGGGAGGGGTCAAAATGCTAGTTTCAAAATCTAAAGGGGATTGGCAATTTTGTGAGTTCTTTATTTTTAATGTAAAAACACATTGAGGTTTCTCAATGACATTTTGGACCACAAAACAACAATTTTGGCCCAAAAGACCCTAATCAGGCAAAAAACCCAGAGGATCTATCAGTTTAGTATTATTAGAAATTATTCGTTATCTCATTTGAATGTGCAAATGCATTCGAGACTTCATTCATTTATGTATAGCACTGCCACACGCCACAGTTAATTTTATAAAACAAAGTGAATTTAGATTCAAAGCTTAATGCCGCTAATTAGCACATCTATAACGTTTACTTAAGCTTAGTCATATATACTCTTAACGATTTTCAGTTCTCACCGCCTTAAAAGGATTAAGAGAACTTGAAAGAGGAAAGCTAGGCAAACAAGGAATCAATTTAATTATAGGGGAGACCCGCAACAGAAACGTTTTTAAAGAATAAAATCTCGCATACAAGAGATAATGTCAAACCAAGAAACATTAAGAGTAAAAAAGTTCTGCTATTGCTTAGTTTATGGTTCTTCTCTATGTTGTCTATTCTATATTGTTGTTTCTATGTTCTCTATGTTATCTATAGTTCTGCTATTGCCTAGTTTATGGTTCTTCTCTATGTTGTCTATTCTATATTGTTGTTTCTATATTCTCTATGTTGTCTATAGTTCTGCTATTGCTTAGTTTATGGTTCTTCTCTATGTTGTCTATTCCATATTGCTATTTCTATATTCTCTATGTTGTCTATAGTTCTGCTATTGCTTAGTTTATGGTTCTTCTCTATGTTGTCTATTCTATATTGTTGTTTCTATATTCTCTATGTTGTCTATAGTTCTGATATTGCTTAGTTTTTGGTTCTTCTCTATGTTGTCTATTTTATCCTTTAAAATAGAAGCAAATTTTTTATTAATGTTCCCTTCCTCACAAGTCTATCCCCTTCAACTCACTCTATTTTTACTATTGCGTTAAAAATGGATATACCGAGCCACTAAAAGGGTTGAAAACTTCTAGATTAAACGAATTACAGTTCCTGTACGGAGCAGCTCCAATTCTTTTTTGAAAATGTTGGAACAAAACAGGACTATTACCATCTTGTAATAGCAAAAAACAACCTTTAATAATTACGACGAAAAAAATAAAATATTTGCAAAAGGAGGTAATTCAAAAACAAAAATACGACAAAACTACAACTTGTATGATTACTTATATCAGAATAAAATCATTATTCTCTCAAAAGAGAGCTACTTTCAAATTCAGAGCAACAGCACTGACAATGAATGATAATCATATTAACCCTCGGACAAGCATAAAAAAACCTTGAAAATGGAACACTGATTTTTTTTTTCTAATTTTAAGAAGAAAAGGGTAATTATTAGGGGAAAGCCTCATTGACAAGATATGGAAAGGATTGAGATTTTTACGGGAGCCGAGAATAACATAGACAAGAGCAAACAATTGGATGCTGCCAACTTTTAAGAAACTCCAGAAATCATAGTTATATACAGGTCATAGACTTAGGGAGCATAATTCTCAAGGTGGGTGAAGGAGGGAGAAAAACAATTAAAATAATGTATTTTCATAATGAAACAGGATTTCATGCATTATAACACATTTCTGGGGAGGAGAGGCTTCTACACCAGCATAGTCGGGGAATCCCTCCTATGGAAGAAGAGGGATTTATACTAACAGAACCACTAGGGAAGTGAAATAACAAAGCATTTTTCCTTAAATATTTTCAAGTTTTTAAACTTTGTCTAAAATTTATGAAGTTCTAACATAATTCTTTTTTAAGATTAATCAGGTTTTGAAGCAAAATACGAACACATATGCATATTTTCTTTCAAATTAACACGTTCTATGATAAAACAACATTACTAGTAATTTAACACGTTCTATGATAAAACAACATTACTAGTAATTAGGTCTGGAGGATTTTTTTTTTTTTTTTTTTTTTTTTTTTTTTTTTTTTTTTTTTTTTTTTTTTTTTTTTTTTTTTTTTTTTTTTTTTTTTTTTTTTTTTTTTAGAAATCTGACATGTTAAATCACCAACTAAATCATTCCTTTTATTTTATCTATCTTTTTTAATAAGGTTGAATAAATCGATAAAAACCCAATTTTAGAAGGAGCAATATTAATAGTTAATTATAATGAAAGCAATAGAACAAAGATGAAAATAAAAAAAATTAAACAACTAGTTGTCCAAGATAGAGTATATACACTTGTCATTTTTCTGTGTAATAATAAAAATAATTAATTTAATTACTGTAGTTGGTAAAATTAGGATAGTTGCAATTGTTTGATCTCAGTTCCTGACAGGAAAACGATCAAAAAGCTTGAAAACAGATAAGTGTCGCCAAGCGCTAGATGGCATTGATGGGTTTTTGTTTGTCGATACTTGCACCAGTTCCCAGTCTTATCAGCTCCCCGTACTTTTAAAAGATACTTTGTGAGTTCAACGATTTCTTCTTTTCATTTAATGTCGACAAATTTGGAGCTTAAAAATTCACCTATTCAAATCATTAATAGAAGGAAACACTGTACAATCATCAAACTTAACCGAATATCTTCCTCCTGTAATTCATCGTCGTGAATCAAAGTTTTGAATTTGTAACTAATAGTGTAAAAATGCGTATGTCATATTTCTATTAACATCGAAAGCTTAGGATTGCCAATAGCTGAAAAAATACAAGATAAAAAAGAGACCCATCCATAAATTTCTAAGATCAAAAAGATTTCTTTCACTCCGAGAAATTTTACGACTTAAATATATAGACTTCCATATTAGAAAGAAGCCTTAATTGGCCAACAACTAAAAGCAAAAGAAATAGTGACTGAGGATCTTTGAGTCACTAAAAAGGGGCTTTGTTTGGAAGCTTTTATAGTTGTGCGCAAAAAGCAATTCTGCGCTTAAATGTGATGCATGAAAGCCTCCTAATATTACATCAAAAACAGC
>NC_088869.1:26850915-26885935 GCF_032884065.1 Artemia franciscana | reverse complement strand
TCAAAAGTTTTAGTTTTCCAGGGTAATAGCTACGTATGTGAAAAAATGAAGATATTAGACTATTTTATGATTGCAAATGGTAAAGAATGTGATTAAAGGCTCTTTTCCTATGTCAAAAGTTTTAGTTTTCGAGGGTAATAGCTACGTATGTTGGAAAAATGAAGATATTAGACTATTTTATGATTGCAAATGGTAAAGAAAGTGCTTAAAGGCTCTTTTCCTATTTCAAAAGTTTTAGTTTTCGAGGGTAATAGCTACGTATGTTGAAAAAATGAAGATATTAGACTATTTTATGATTGCAAATGGTAAAGAATGTGATTAAAGGCTCTTTTCCTATGTCAAAAGTTTTAGTTTTCGAGGGTAATAGCTACGTATGTTGAAAAAATGAAGATATTAGACTATTTTATGATTGCAAATGGTAAAGAATGTGATTAAAGGCTCTTTTCCTATGTCAAAAGTTTTAGTTTTCGAGGGTAATAGCTACGTATGTTGGAAAAATGAAGATATTAGACTATTTTATGATTGCACATGGTAAAGAATGTGATTAAAGGCTCTTTTCCTATTTCAAAAGTTTTAGTTTTCGAGGGTAATAGCTACGTATGTTGAAAAAATGAAGATATTAGACTATTTTATGATTGCAAATGGTAAAGAATGTGATTAAAGGCTCTTTTCCTATTTCAAAAGTTTTAGTTTTCGAGGGTAATAGCTACGTATGTTGGAAAAATGAAGATATTAGACTATTTTATGATTGCAAATGGTAAAGAATGTGATTAAAGGCTCTTTTCCTATGTCAAAAGTTTTAGTTTTCGAGGGTAATAGCTACGTATGTTGAAAAAATGAAGATATTAGACTATTTTATGATTGCAAATGGTAAAGAATGTGATTAAAGGCTCTTTTCCTATGTCAAAAGTTTTAGTTTTCGAGGGTAATAGCTACGTATGTTGAAAAAATGAAGATATTAGACTATTTTATGATTGCAAATGGTAAAGAATGTGATTAAAGGCTCTTTTCCTATGTCAAAAGTTTTAGTTTTCGAGGGTAATAGCTACGTATGTTGAAAAATGAAGATATTAGACTATTTTATTATTGCAAATGGTAACAAATGTGATTAAAGGCTCTTTTCCTATGTCAAAAGTTTTAGTTTTCGAGGGTAATAGCTACGTATGTTGGAAAAATGAAGATATTAGACTATTTTATGATTGCACATGGTAAAGAATGTGATTAAAGGCTCTTTTTCTATGGCAAAAGTTTTAGTTTTCGAGGGTAATAGCTACGTATGTTGAAAAAATGAAGATATTAGACTATTTTATGATTGCACATGGTAAAGAATGTGATTAAAGGCTCTTTTCCTATGTCAAAAGTTTTAGTTTTCGAGGGTAATAGCTACGTATGTTGGAAAAATGAAGATATTAGACTATTTTATGATTGCACATGGTAAAGAAAGTGATTAAAGGCTCTTTTCCTATTTCAAAAGTTTTAGTTTTCGAGGGTAATAGCTACGTATGTTGGAAAAATGAAGATATTAGACTATTTTATGATTGCACATGGTAAAGAATGTGATTAAAGGCTCTTTTCCTATGTCAAAAGTTTTAGTTTTCGAGGGTAATAGCTACGTATGTTGAAAAAATGAAGATATTAGACTATTTTATGATTGCAAATGGTAAAGAATGTGATTAAAGGCTCTTTTCCTATGTCAAAAGTTTTAGTTTTCGAGGGTAATAGCTACGTATGTTGAAAAAATGAAGATATTAGACTATTTTATGATTGCACATGGTAAAGAATGTGATTAAAGGCTCTTTTCCTATGTCAAAAGTTTTAGTTTTCGAGGGTAATAGCTACGTATGTTGAAAAAATGAAGATATTAGACTATTTTATGATTGCACATGGTAAAGAATGCGATTAAAGGCTCTTTTCCTATTTCAAAAGTTTTAGTTTTCGAGGGTAATAGCTACGTATGTTGAAAAAATGAAGATATTAGACTATTTTATGATTGCAAATGGTAAAGAATGTGATTAAAGGCTCTTTTCCTATTTCAAAAGTTTTAGTTTTCGAGGGTAATAGCTACGTATGTTGGAAAAATGAAGATATTAGACTATTTTATGATTGCACATGGTAAAGAAAGTGCTTAAAGGCTCTTTTCCTATTTCAAAAGTTTTAGTTTTCGAGGGTAATAGCTACGTATGTTGAAAAAATGAAGATATTAGACTATTTTATGATTGCAAATGGTAAAGAATGTGATTAAAGGCTCTTTTCCTATTTCAAAAGTTTTAGTTTTCGAGGGTAATAGCTACGTATGTTGGAAAAATGAAGATATTAGACTATTTTATGATTGCAAATGGTAAAGAATGTGATTAAAGGCTCTTTTCCTATGTCAAAAGTTTTAGTTTTCGAGGGTAATAGCTACGTATGATTGAAAAAATGAAGATATTAGACTATTTTATGATTGCAAATGGTAAAGAATGTGATTAAAGGCTCTTTTCCTATGTCAAAAGTTTTAGTTTTCGAGGGTAATAGCTACGTATGTTGAAAAAATGAAGATATTAGACTATTTTATGATTGCACATGGTAAAGAAATGTGATTAAAGGCTCTTTTCCTATTTCAAAAGTTTTAGTTTTCGAGGGTAATAGCTACGTATGTTGAAAAAATGAAGATATTAGACTATTTTATGATTGCAAATGGTAAAGAATGTGATTAAAGGCTCTTTTCCTATTTCAAAAGTTTTCGTTTTCGAGGGTAATAGCTACGTATGTTGGAAAAATGAAGATATTAGACTATTTTATGATTGCACATGGTAAAGAATGTGATTAAAGGCTCTTTTCCTATGTCAAAAGTTTTAGTTTTCGAGGGTAATAGCTACGTATGTTGAAAAAATGAAGATATTAGACTATTTTATGATTGCAAATGGTAAAGAATGTGATTAAAGGCTCTTTTCCTATTTCAAAAGTTTTAGTTTTCGAGGGTAATAGCTACGTATGTTGGAAAAATGAAGATATTAGACTATTTTATGATTGCAAATGGTAAAGAATGTGATTAAAGGCTCTTTTCCTATGTCAAAAGTTTTAGTTTTCGAGGGTAATAGCTACGTATGTTGAAAAAATGAAGATATTAGACTATTTTATGATTGCACATGGTAAAGAATGTGATTAAAGGCTCTTTTCCTATGTCAAAAGTTTTAGTTTTCGAGGGTAATAGCTACGTATGTTGAAAAAATGAAGATATTAGACTATTTTATGATTGCAAATGGTAAAGAATGTGATTAAAGGCTCTTTTCCTATTTCAAAAGTTTTCGTTTTCGAGGGTAATAGCTACGTATGTTGGAAAAATGAAGATATTAGACTATTTTATGATTGCAAATGGTAAAGAATGTGATTAAAGGCTCTTTTCCTATTCAAAAGTTTTAGTTTTCGAGGGTAATAGCTACGTATGTTGAAAAAATGAAGATATTAGACTATTTTATGATTGCAAATGGTAAAGAATGTGATTAAAGGCTCTTTTCCTATTTCAAAAGTTTTAGTTTTCGAGGGTAATAGCTACGTATGTTGGAAAAATGAAGATATTAGACTATTTTATGATTGCAATGGTAAAGAATGTGATTAAAGGCTCTTTTCCTATGTCAAAAGTTTTAGTTTTCGAGGGTAATAGCTACGTATGTTGGAAAAATGAAGATATTAGACTATTTTATGATTGCACATGGTAAAGAATGTGATTAAAGGCTCTTTTCCTATTTCAAAAGTTTTAGTTTTCGAGGGTAATAGCTACGTATGTTGGAAAAATGAAGATATTAGACTATTTTATGATTGCACATGGTAAAGAAAGTGCTTAAAGGCTCTTTTCCTATTTCAAAAGTTTTAGTTTTCGAGGGTAATAGCTACGTATGTTGAAAAAATGAAGATATTAGACTATTTTATGATTGCAATGGTAAAGAAAGTGCTTAAAGGCTCTTTTCCTATTTCAAAAGTTTTAGTTTTCGAGGGTAATAGCTACGTATGTTGGAAAAATGAAGATATTAGACTATTTTATGATTGCACATGGTAAAGAATGTGATTAAAGGCTCTTTTCCTATGTCAAAAGTTTTAGTTTTCGAGGGTAATAGCTACGTATGTTGAAAAAATGAAGATATTAGACTATTTTATGATTGCAAATGGTAAAGAATGTGATTAAAGGCTCTTTTCCTATTTCAAAAGTTTTAGTTTTCGAGGGTAATAGCTACGTATGTTGCAAAATGAAGATATTAGACTATTTTATGATTGCAATGGTAAAAATGTGATTAAAGGCTCTTTTCCTATGTCAAAAGTTTTAGTTTTCGAGGGTAATAGCTACGTATGTTGGAAAAATGAAGATATTAGACTATTTTATGATTGCACATGGTAAAGAATGTGATTAAAGGCTCTTTTCCTATGTCAAAAGTTTTAGTTTTCGAGGGTAATAGCTACGTATGTTGAAAAAATGAAGATATTAGACTATTTTATGATTGCAAATGGTAAAGAATGTGATTAAAGGCTCTTTTCCTATTTCAAAAGTTTTAGTTTTCGAGGGTAATAGCTACGTATGTTGAAAAAATGAAGATATTAGACTATTTTATGATTGCACATGGTAAAGAATGTGATTAAAGGCTCTTTTCCTATGTCAAAAGTTTTAGTTTTCGAGGGTAATAGCTACGTATGTTGAAAAAATGAAGATATTAGACTATTTTATGATTGCAAATGGTAAAGAATGTGATTAAAGGCTCTTTTCCTATTTCAAAAGTTTTCGTTTTCGAGGGTAATAGCTACATATGTTGGAAAAATGAAGATATTAGACTATTTTATGATTGCACATGGTAAAGAATGTGATTAAAGGCTCTTTTCCTATGTCAAAAGTTTTAGTTTTCGAGGGTAATAGCTACGTATGTTGAAAAAATGAAGATATTAGACTATTTTATGATTGCAAATGGTAAAGAATGTGATTAAAGGCTCTTTTCCTATTTCAAAAGTTTTAGTTTTCGAGGGTAATAGCTACGTATGTTGAAAAAATGAAGATATTAGACTATTTTATGATTGCAAATGGTAAAGAATGTGATTAAAGGCTCTTTTCCTATGTCAAAAGTTTTAGTTTTCGAGGGTAATAGCTACGTATGTTGAAAAAATGAAGATATTAGACTATTTTATGATTGCACATGGTAAAGAATGTGATTAAAGGCTCTTTTCCTATTCAAAAGTTTTAGTTTTCGAGGGTAATAGCTACGTATGTTGAAAAAATGAAGATATTAGACTATTTTATGATTGCAAATGGTAAAGAATGTGATTAAAGGCTCTTTTCCTATTTCAAAAGTTTTAGTTTTCGAGGGTAATAGCTACGTATGTTGAAAAAATGAAGATATTAGACTATTTTATGATTGCACATGGTAAAGAAAGTGCTTAAAGGCTCTTTTCCTATTTCAAAAGTTTTAGTTTTCGAGGGTAATAGCTACGTATGTTGAAAAAATGAAGATATTAGACTATTTTATGATTGCAATGGTAAAGAATGTGATTAAAGGCTCTTTTCCTATTTCAAAAGTTTTAGTTTTCGAGGGTAATAGCTACGTATGTTGAAAAAATGAAGATATTAGACTATTTTATGATTGCAAATGGTAAAGAATGTGATTAAAGGCTCTTTTCCTATGTCAAAAGTTTTAGTTTTCGAGGGTAATAGCTACGTATGTTGAAAAAATGAAGATATTAGACTATTTTATGATTGCACATGGTAAAGAATGTGATTAAAGGCTCTTTTCCTATGTCAAAAGTTTTAGTTTTCGAGGGTAATAGCTACGTATGTTGAAAAAATGAAGATATTAGACTATTTTATGATTGCAAATGGTAAAGAATGTGATTAAAGGCTCTTTTCCTATTTCAAAAGTTTTAGTTTTCGAGGGTAATAGCTACGTATGTTGAAAAAATGAAGATATTAGACTATTTTATGATTGCAAATGGTAAAGAATGTGATTAAAGGCTCTTTTCCTATTTCAAAAGTTTTAGTTTTCGAGGGTAATAGCTACGTATGTTGAAAAAATGAAGATATTAGACTATTTTATGATTGCAAATGGTAAAGAATGTGATTAAAGGCTCTTTTCCTATTTCAAAAGTTTTAGTTTTCGAGGGTAATAGCTACGTATGTTGAAAAAATGAAGATATTAGACTATTTTATGATTGCAAATGGTAAAGAATGTGATTAAAGGCTCTTTTCCTATGTCAAAAGTTTTAGTTTTCGAGGGTAATAGCTACGTATGTTGAAAAAATGAAGATATTAGACTATTTTATGATTGCAAATGGTAAAGAATGTGATTAAAGGCTCTTTTCCTATGTCAAAAGTTTTAGTTTTCGAGGGTAATAGCTACGTATGTTGAAAAAATGAAGATATTAGACTATTTTATAATTGCAAATGGTAACGAATGTGATTAAAGGCTCTTTTCCTATGTCAAAAGTTTTAGTTTTCGAGGGTAATAGCTACGTATGTTGAAAAAATGAAGATATTAGACTATTTTATGATTGCAAATGGTAAAGAATGTGATTAAAGGCTCTTTTCCTATGTCAAAAGTTTTAGTTTTCGAGGGTAATAGCTACGTATGTTGAAAAAATGAAGATATTAGACTATTTTATGATTGCAATGGTAAAGAATGTGATTAAAGGCTCTTTTCCTATTTCAAAAGTTTTAGTTTTCGAGGGTAATAGCTACGTATGTTGAAAAAATGAAGATATTAGACTATTTTATGATTGCACATGGTAAAGAATGTGATTAAAGGCTCTTTTCCTATGTCAAAAGTTTTAGTTTTCGAGGGTAATAGCTACGTATGTTGGAAAAATGAAGATATTAGACTATTTTATGATTGCAAATGGTAAAGAATGATTAAAGGCTCTTTTCCTATTTCAAAAGTTTTAGTTTTCGAGGGTAATAGCTACGTATGTTGAAAAAATGAAGATATTAGACTATTTTATGATTGCAAATGGTAAAGAATGTGATTAAAGGCTCTTTTCCTATTTCAAAAGTTTTCTTTTCGAGGGTAATAGCTACGTATGTTGGAAAAATGAAGATATTAGACTATTTTATGATTGCACATGGTAAAGAATGTGATTAAAGGCTCTTTTCCTATGTCAAAAGTTTTAGTTTTCGAGGGTAATAGCTACGTATGTTGAAAAAATGAAGATATTAGACTATTTTATGATTGCACATGGTAAAGAATGTGATTAAAGGCTCTTTTCCTATTTCAAAAGTTTTAGTTTTCGAGGGTAATAGCTACGTATGTTGAAAAAATGAAGATATTAGACTATTTTATGATTGCAAATGGTAAAGAATGTGATTAAAGGCTCTTTTCCTATGTCAAAAGTTTTAGTTTTCGAGGGTAATAGCTACGTATGTTGAAAAAATGAAGATATTAGACTATTTTATGATTGCACATGGTAAAGAATGTGATTAAAGGCTCTTTTCCTATGTCAAAAGTTTTAGTTTTCGAGGGTAATAGCTACGTATGTTGGAAAAATGAAGATATTAGACTATTTTATGATTGCACATGGTAAAGAATGTGATTAAAGGCTCTTTTCCTATGTCAAAAGTTTTAGTTTTCGAGGGTAATAGCTACGTATGTTGAAAAAATGAAGATATTAGACTATTTTATGATTGCAAATGGTAAAGAATGTGATTAAAGGCTCTTTTCCTATGTCAAAAGTTTTAGTTTTCGAGGGTAATAGCTACGTATGTTGGAAAAATGAAGATATTAGACTATTTTATGATTGCACATGGTAAAGAATGTGATTAAAGGCTCTTTTCCTATTTCAAAAGTTTTAGTTTTCGAGGGTAATAGCTACGTATGTTGGAAAAATGAAGATATTAGACTATTTTATGATTGCACATGGTAAAGAATGTGATTAAAGGCTCTTTTCCTATTTCAAAAGTTTTAGTTTTCGAGGGTAATAGCTACGTATGTTGAAAAAATGAAGATATTAGACTATTTTATGATTGCAAATGGTAAAGAATGTGATTAAAGGCTCTTTTCCTATTTCAAAAGTTTTAGTTTTCGAGGGTAATAGCTACGTATGTTGAAAAAATGAAGATATTAGACTATTTTATGATTGCACATGGTAAAGAATGTGATTAAAGGCTCTTTTCCTATGTCAAAAGTTTTAGTTTTCGAGGGTAATAGCTACGTATGTTGAAAAAATGAAGATATTAGACTATTTTATGATTGCAAATGGTAAAGAATGTGATTAAAGGCTCTTTTCCTATTTCAAAAGTTTTAGTTTTCGAGGGTAATAGCTACGTATGTTGAAAAAATGAAGATATTAGACTATTTTATGATTGCAAATGGTAAAGAATGTGATTAAAGGCTCTTTTCCTATTTCAAAAGTTTTCGTTTTCGAGGTAATAGCTACGTATGTTGGAAAAATGAAGATATTAGACTATTTTATGATTGCACATGGTAAAGAATGTGATTAAAGGCTCTTTTCCTATTTCAAAAGTTTTAGTTTTCGAGGGTAATAGCTACGTATGTTGAAAAAATGAAGATATTAGACTATTTTATGATTGCACATGGTAAAGAATGTGATTAAAGGCTCTTTTCCTATTTCAAAAGTTTTAGTTTTCGAGGGTAATAGCTACGTATGTTGGAAAAATGAAGATATTAGACTATTTTATGATTGCACATGGTAAAGAATGTGATTAAAGGCTCTTTTCCTATTCAAAAGTTTTGTTTTCGAGGGTAATAGCTACGTATGTTGGAAAAATGAAGATATTAGACTATTTTATGATTGCACATGGTAAAGAATGTGATTAAAGGCTCTTTTCCTATGTCAAAAGTTTTAGTTTTCGAGGGTAATAGCTACGTATGTTGAAAAAATGAAGATATTAGACTATTTTATGATTGCACATGGTAAAGAATGTGATTAAAGGCTCTTTTCCTATTTCAAAAGTTTTAGTTTTCGAGGGTAATAGCTACGTATGTTGAAAAAATGAAGATATTAGACTATTTTATGATTGCACATGGTAAAGAATGTGATTAAAGGCTCTTTTCCTATTTCAAAAGTTTTCGTTTTCGAGGGTAATAGCTACGTATGTTGGAAAAATGAAGATATTAGACTATTTTATGATTGCAAATGGTAAAGAATGTGATTAAAGGCTCTTTTCCTATTTCAAAAGTTTTCGTTTTCGAGGGTAATAGCTACGTATGTTGGAAAAATGAAGATATTAGACTATTTTATGATTGCAAATGGTAAAGAATGTGATTAAAGGCTCTTTTCCTATTTCAAAAGTTTTAGTTTTCGAGGGTAATAGCTACGTATGTTGAAAAAATGAAGATATTAGACTATTTTATGATTGCAATGGTAAAGAATGTGATTAAAGGCTCTTTTCCTATTTCAAAAGTTTTAGTTTTCGAGGGTAATAGCTACGTATGTTGGAAAAATGAAGATATTAGACTATTTTATGATTGCACATGGTAAAGAATGTGATTAAAGGCTCTTTTCCTATGGCAAAAGTTTTAGTTTTCGAGGGTAATAGCTACGTATGTTGAAAAAATGAAGATATTAGACTATTTTATGATTGCACATGGTAAAGAATGTGATTAAAGGCTCTTTTCCTATGTCAAAAGTTTTAGTTTTCGAGGGTAATAGCTACGTATGTTGGAAAAATGAAGATATTAGACTATTTTATGATTGCACATGGTAAAGAATGTGATTAAAGGCTCTTTTCCTATGTCAAAAGTTTTCGTTTTCGAGGGTAATAGCTACGTATGTTGGAAAAATGAAGATATTAGACTATTTTATGATTGCACATGGTAAAGAATGTGATTAAAGGCTCTTTTCCTATGTCAAAAGTTTTAGTTTTCGAGGGTAATAGCTACGTATGTTGAAAAAATGAAGATATTAGACTATTTTATGATTGCAAATGGTAAAAATGTGATTAAAGGCTCTTTTCCTATGTCAAAAGTTTTAGTTTTCGAGGGTAATAGCTACGTATGTTGGAAAAATGAAGATATTAGACTATTTTATGATTGCAAATGGTAAAGAATGTGATTAAAGGCTCTTTTCCTATGTCAAAAGTTTTAGTTTTCGAGGGTAATAGCTACGTATGTTGAAAAAATGAAGATATTAGACTATTTTATGATTGCACATGGTAAAAAATGTGATTAAAGGCTCTTTTCCTATTTCAAAAGTTTTAGTTTTCGAGGGTAATAGCTACGTATGTTGAAAAAATGAAGATATTAGACTATTTTATGATTGCAAATGGTAAAGAATGTGATTAAAGGCTCTTTTCCTATTTCAAAAGTTTTAGTTTTCGAGGGTAATAGCTACGTATGTTGGAAAAATGAAGATATTAGACTATTTTATGATTGCAAATGGTAAAGAATGTGATTAAAGGCTCTTTTCCTATTTCAAAAGTTTTCGTTTTCGAGGGTAATAGCTACGTATGTTGGAAAAATGAAGATATTAGACTATTTTATGATTGCAAATGGTAAAGAATGTGATTAAAGGCTCTTTTCCTATGTCAAAAGTTTTAGTTTTCGAGGGTAATAGCTACGTATGTTGAAAAAATGAAGATATTAGACTATTTTATAATTGCAAATGGTAACGAATGTGATTAAAGGCTCTTTTCCTATGTCAAAAGTTTTAGTTTTCGAGGGTAATAGCTACGTATGTTGAAAAATGAAGATATTAGACTATTTTATGATTGCACATGGTAAAGAATGTGATTAAAGGCTCTTTTCTATGGCAAAAGTTTTAGTTTTCGAGGGTAATAGCTACGTATGTTGAAAAAATGAAGATATTAGACTATTTTATGATTGCACATGCTAAAGAATGTGATTAAAGGCTCTTTTCCTATGTCAAAAGTTTTAGTTTTCGAGGGTAATAGCTACGTATGTTGGAAAAATGAAGATATTAGACTATTTTATGATTGCACATGGTAAAGAATGTGATTAAAGGCTCTTTTCTATTTCAAAAGTTTTCGTTTTCGAGGGTAATAGCTACGTATGTTGGAAAAATGAAGATATTAGACTATTTTATGATTGCACATGGTAAAGAATGTGATTAAAGGCTCTTTTCCTATGTCAAAAGTTCTAGTTTTCGAGGGTAATAGCTACGTATGTTGAAAAAATGAAGATATTAGACTATTTTATGATTGCACATGGTAAAGAATGTGATTAAAGGCTCTTTTCCTATTTCAAAAGTTTTAGTTTTCGAGGGTAATAGCTACGTATGTTGAAAAAATGAAGATATTAGACTATTTTATGATTGCAAATGGTAAAGAATGTGATTAAAGGCTCTTTTCCTATTTCAAAAGTTTTCGTTTTCGAGGGTAATAGCTACGTATGTTGGAAAAATGAAGATATTAGACTATTTTATGATTGCAAATGGTAAAGAATGTGATTAAAGGCTCTTTTCCTATTTCAAAAGTTTTCGTTTTCGAGGGTAATAGCTACGTATGTTGAAAAAATGAAGATATTAGACTATTTTATGATTGCAAATGGTAAAGAATGTGATTAAAGGCTCTTTTCCTATGTCAAAAGTCTTAGTTTTCGAGGGTAATAGCTACGTATGTTGAAAAAATGAAGATATTAGACTATTTTATGATTGCACATGGTAAAGAATGTGATTAAAGGCTCTTTTCCTATTTCAAAAGTTTTAGTTTTCGAGGTAATAGCTACGTATGTTGAAAAAATGAAGATATTAGACTATTTTATGATTGCAAATGGTAAAGAATGTGATTAAAGGCTCTTTTCCTATTTCAAAAGTTTTCGTTTTCGAGGGTAATAGCTACGTATGTTGGAAAAATGAAGATATTAGACTATTTTATGATTGTACATGGTAAAGAAAGTGCTTAAAGGCTCTTTTCCTATTCAAAAGTTTTAGTTTTCGAGGGTAATAGCTACGTATGTTGAAAAAATGAAGATATTAGACTATTTTATGATTGCAAATGGTAAAGAATGTGATTAAAGGCTCTTTTCCTATTTCAAAAGTTTTCGTTTTCGAGGGTAATAGCTACGTATGTTGGAAAAATGAAGATATTAGACTATTTTATGATTGCACATGGTAAAGAATGTGATTAAAGGCTCTTTTCCTATGTGAAAAGTTTTAGTTTTCGAGGGTAATAGCTACGTATGTTGAAAAATGAAGATATTAGACTATTTTATGATTGCACATGGTAAAGAAAGTGATTAAAGGCTCTTTTCCTATTTCAAAAGTTTTAGTTTTCGAGGGTAATAGCTACGTATGTTGAAAAAATGAAGATATTAGACTATTTTATGATTGCACATGGTAAAGAAAGTGATTAAAGGCTCTTTTCCTATTTCAAAAGTTTTAGTTTTCGAGGGTAATAGCTACGTATGTTGAAAAAATGAAGATATTAGACTATTTTATGATTTGCACATGGTAAAGAAAGTGCTTAAAGGCTCTTTTCCTATTTCAAAAGTTTTAGTTTTCGAGGGTAATAGCTACGTATGTTGGAAAAATGAAGATATTAGACTATTTTATGATTACCCATGGTAAAGAAAGTGCTTAAAGGCTCTTTTCCTATTTCAAAAGTTTTAGTTTTCGAGGGTAATAGCTACGTATGTTGAAAAAATGAAGATATTAGACTATTTTATGATTGCACATGGTAAAGAATGTGATTAAAGGCTCTTTTCCTATTTCAAAAGTTTTAGTTTTCGAGGGTAATAGCTACGTATGTTGAAAAATGAAGATATTAGACTATTTTATGATTGCACATGGTAAAGAATGTGATTAAAGGCTCTTTTCCTATTTCAAAAGTTTTCGTTTTCGAGGGTAATAGCTACGTATGTTGGAAAAATGAAGATATTAGACTATTTTATGATTGCACATGGTAAAGAAAGTGCTTAAAGGCTCTTTTCCTATTTCAAAAGTTTTAGTTTTCGAGGGTAATAGCTACGTATGTTGAAAAAATGAAGATATTAGACTATTTTATGATTGCACATGGTAAAGAATGTGATTAAAGGCTCTTTTCCTATTTCAAAAGTTTTAGTTTTCGAGGGTAATAGCTACGTATGTTGAAAAAATGAAGATATTAGACTATTTTATGATTGCACATGGTAAAGAATGTGATTAAAGGCTCTTTTCCTATTTCAAAAGTTTTAGTTTTCGAGGGTAATAGCTACGTATGTTGGAAAAATGAAGATATTAGACTATTTTATGATTGCACATGGTAAAGAAAGTGCTTAAAGGCTCTTTTCCTATTTCAAAAGTTTTAGTTTTCGAGGGTAATAGCTACGTATGTTGAAAAAATGAAGATATTAGACTATTTTATGATTGCAAATGGTAAAGAATGTGATTAAAGGCTCTTTTCCTATTTCAAAAGTTTTCGTTTTCGAGGGTAATAGCTACGTATGTTGGAAAAATGAAGATATTAGACTATTTTATGATTGCACATGGTAAAGAAAGTGATTAAAGGCTCTTTTCCTATGTCAAAAGTTTTAGTTTTCGAGGGTAATAGCTACGTATGTTGGAAAAAATGAAGATATTAGACTATTTTATGATTGCAAATGGTAAAGAATGTGATTAAAGGCTCTTTTCCTATTTCAAAAGTTTTAGTTTTCGAGGGTAATAGCTACGTATGTTGAAAAAATGAAGATATTAGACTATTTTATGATTGCAAATGGTAAAGAATGTGATTAAAGGCTCTTTTCCTATGTCAAAAGTTTTAGTTTTCGAGGGTAATAGCTACGTATGTTGGAAAAATGAAGATATTAGACTATTTTATGATTGCAAATGGTAAAGAATGTGATTAAAGGCTCTTTTCCTATGTCAAAAGTTTTAGTTTTCGAGGGTAATAGCTACGTATGTTGAAAAAATGAAGATATTAGACTATTTTATGATTGCAAATGGTAAAGAATGTGATTAAAGGCTCTTTTCCTATGTCAAAAGTTTTAGTTTTCGAGGGTAATAGCTACGTATGTTGAAAAAATGAAGATATTAGACTATTTTATGATTGCAAATGGTAAAGAATGTGATTAAAGGCTCTTTTCCTATGTCAAAAGTTTTAGTTTTCGAGGGTAATAGCTACGTATGTTGAAAAATGAAGATATTAGACTATTTTATGATTGCAAATGGTAAAGAATGTGATTAAAGGCTCTTTTCCTATTTCAAAAGTTTTAGTTTTCGAGGGTAATAGCTACGTATGTTGGAAAAATGAAGATATTAGACTATTTTATGATTGCACATGGTAAAGAATGTGATTAAAGGCTCTTTTCCTATGTCAAAAGTTTTAGTTTTCGAGGGTAATAGCTACGTATGTTGAAAAAATGAAGATATTAGACTATTTTATGATTGCAATGGTAAAGAATGTGATTAAAGGCTCTTTTCCTATGTCAAAAGTTTTAGTTTTCGAGGGTAATAGCTACGTATGTTGAAAAAATGAAGATATTAGACTATTTTATGATTGCACATGGTAAAGAATGTGATTAAAGGCTCTTTTCCTATGTCAAAAGTTTTAGTTTTCGAGGGTAATAGCTACGTATGTTGAAAAAATGAAGATATTAGACTATTTTATGATTGCACATGGTAAAGAATGTGATTAAAGGCTCTTTTCCTATGTCAAAAGTTTTAGTTTTCGAGGGTAATAGCTACGTATGTTGAAAAAATGAAGATATTAGACTATTTTATGATTGCACATGGTAAAGAATGTGATTAAAGGCTCTTTTCCTATTTCAAAAGTTTTAGTTTTCGAGGGTAATAGCTACGTATGTTGAAAAATGAAGATATTAGACTATTTTATGATTGCACATGGTAAAGAATGTGATTAAAGGCTCTTTTCCTATGTCAAAAGTTTTAGTTTTCGAGGGTAATAGCTACGTATGTTGAAAAAATGAAGATATTAGACTATTTTATGATTGCACATGGTAAAGAATGTGATTAAAGGCTCTTTTCCTATTTCAAAAGTTTTAGTTTTCGAGGGTAATAGCTACGTATGTTGAAAAAATGAAGATATTAGACTATTTTATGATTGCACATGGTAAAGAATGTGATTAAAGGCTCTTTTCCTATGTCAAAAGTTTTAGTTTTCGAGGGTAATAGCTACGTATGTTGAAAAAATGAAGATATTAGACTATTTTATGATTGCAAATGGTAAAGAATGTGATTAAAGGCTCTTTTCCTATTTCAAAAGTTTTAGTTTTCGAGGGTAATAGCTACGTATGTTGAAAAAATGAAGATATTAGACTATTTTATGATTGCAAATGGTAAAGAATGTGATTAAAGGCTCTTTTCCTATGTCAAAAGTTTTAGTTTTCGAGGGTAATAGCTACGTATGTTGAAAAAATGAAGATATTAGACTATTTTATGATTGCAAATGGTAAAGAATGTGATTAAAGGCTCTTTTCCTATGTCAAAAGTTTTAGTTTTCGAGGGTAATAGCTACGTATGTTGAAAAAATGAAGATATTAGACTATTTTATGATTGCACATGGTAAAGAATGTGATTAAAGGCTCTTTTCCTATGTCAAAAGTTTTAGTTTTCGAGGGTAATAGCTACGTATGTTGAAAAAATGAAGATATTAGACTATTTTATGATTGCACATGGTAAAGAATGTGATTAAAGGCTCTTTTCCTATGTCAAAAGTTTTAGTTTTCGAGGGTAATAGCTACGTATGTTGAAAAAATGAAGATATTAGACTATTTTATGATTGCAAATGGTAAAGAATGTGATTAAAGGCTCTTTTCCTATGTCAAAAGTTTTAGTTTTCGAGGGTAATAGCTACGTATGTTGAAAAAATGAAGATATTAGACTATTTTATGATTGCAAATGGTAAAGAATGTGATTAAAGGCTCTTTTCCTATGTCAAAAGTTTTAGTTTTCGAGGGTAATAGCTACGTATGTTGAAAAAATGAAGATATTAGACTATTTTATGATTGCACATGGTAAAGAATGTGATTAAAGGCTCTTTTCCTATTTCAAAAGTTTTAGTTTTCGAGGGTAATAGCTACGTATGTTGAAAAAATGAAGATATTAGACTATTTTATGATTGCAAATGGTAAAGAATGTGATTAAAGGCTCTTTTCCTATTTCAAAAGTTTTAGTTTTCGAGGGTAATAGCTACGTATGTTGGAAAAATGAAGATATTAGACTATTTTATGATTGCACATGGTAAAGAATGTGATTAAAGGCTCTTTTCCTATTTCAAAAGTTTTAGTTTTCGAGGGTAATAGCTACGTATGTTGAAAAAATGAAGATATTAGACTATTTTATGATTGCACATGGTAAAGAATGTGATTAAAGGCTCTTTTCCTATTTCAAAAGTTTTAGTTTTCGAGGGTAATAGCTACGTATGTTGAAAAAATGAAGATATTAGACTATTTTATGATTGCAAATGGTAAAGAATGTGATTAAAGGCTCTTTTCCTATGTCAAAAGTTTTAGTTTTCGAGGGTAATAGCTACGTATGTTGAAAAAATGAAGATATTAGACTATTTTATGATTGCAAATGGTAAAGAATGTGATTAAAGGCTCTTTTCCTATTTCAAAAGTTTTAGTTTTCGAGGGTAATAGCTACGTATGTTGAAAAAATGAAGATATTAGACTATTTTATGATTGCAAATGGTAAAGAATGTGATTAAAGGCTCTTTTCCTATTCAAAAGTTTTAGTTTTCGAGGGTAATAGCTACGTATGTTGAAAAAATGAAGATATTAGACTATTTTATGATTGCAATGGTAAAGAATGTGATTAAAGGCTCTTTTCCTATTCAAAAGTTTTAGTTTTCGAGGGTAATAGCTACGTATGTTGAAAAAATGAAGATATTAGACTATTTTATGATTGCAAATGGTAAAGAATGTGATTAAAGGCTCTTTTCCTATGTTCAAAAGTTTTAGTTTTCGAGGGTAATAGCTACGTATGTTGGAAAAATGAAGATATTAGACTATTTTATGATTGCACATGGTAAAGAATGTGATTAAAGGCTCTTTTCCTATGTCAAAAGTTTTAGTTTTCGAGGGTAATAGCTACGTATGTTGAAAAAATGAAGATATTAGACTATTTTATGATTGCAAATGGTAAAGAATGTGATTAAAGGCTCTTTTCCTATTTCAAAAGTTTTAGTTTTCGAGGGTAATAGCTACGTATGTTGGAAAAAATGAAGATATTAGACTATTTTATGATTGCACATGGTAAAGAATGTGATTAAAGGCTCTTTTCCTATGTCAAAAGTTTTAGTTTTCGAGGGTAATAGCTACGTATGTTGGAAAAATGAAGATATTAGACTATTTTATGATTGCACATGGTAAAGAATGTGATTAAAGGCTCTTTTCCTATTCAAAAGTTTTAGTTTTCGAGGGTAATAGCTACGTATGTTGAAAAAATGAAGATATTAGACTATTTTATGATTGCAAATGGTAAAGAATGTGATTAAAGGCTCTTTTCCTATTTCAAAAGTTTTAGTTTTCGAGGGTAATAGCTACGTATGTTGGAAAAATGAAGATATTAGACTATTTTATGATTGCACATGGTAAAGAATGTGATTAAAGGCTCTTTTCCTATGTCAAAAGTTTTAGTTTTCGAGGGTAATAGCTACGTATGTTGAAAAATGAAGATATTAGACTATTTTATGATTGCACATGGTAAAGAAAGTGATTAAAGGCTCTTTTCCTATTTCAAAAGTTTTAGTTTTCGAGGGTAATAGCTACGTATGTTGAAAAAATGAAGATATTAGACTATTTTATGATTGCAAATGGTAAAGAATGTGATTAAAGGCTCTTTTCCTATGTCAAAAGTTTTAGTTTTCGAGGGTAATAGCTACGTATGTTGAAAAAATGAAGATATTAGACTATTTTATGATTGCACATGGTAAAGAAAGTGATTAAAGGCTCTTTTCCTATGTCAAAAGTTTTAGTTTTCGAGGGTAATAGCTACGTATGTTGAAAAAATGAAGATATTAGACTATTTTATGATTGCAAATGGTAAAGAATGTGATTAAAGGCTCTTTTCCTATGTCAAAAGTTTTAGTTTTCGAGGGTAATAGCTACGTATGTTGAAAAAATGAAGATATTAGACTATTTTATGATTGCAAATGGTAAAGAATGTGATTAAAGGCTCTTTTCCTATGTCAAAAGTTTTAGTTTTCGAGGGTAATAGCTACGTATGTTGAAAAAATGAAGATATTAGACTATTTTATGATTGCAAATGGTAAAGAATGTGATTAAAGGCTCTTTTCCTATGTCAAAAGTTTTAGTTTTCGAGGGTAATAGCTACGTATGTTGAAAAAATGAAGATATTAGACTATTTTATGATTGCACATGGTAAAGAATGTGATTAAAGGCTCTTTTCCTATGTCAAAAGTTTTAGTTTTCGAGGGTAATAGCTACGTATGTTGAAAAAATGAAGATATTAGACTATTTTATGATTGCACATGGTAAAGAATGTGATTAAAGGCTCTTTTCCTATGTCAAAAGTTTTAGTTTTCGAGGGTAATAGCTACGTATGTTGAAAAAATGAAGATATTAGACTATTTTATGATTGCAAATGGTAAAGAATGTGATTAAAGGCTCTTTTCCTATGTCAAAAGTTTTAGTTTTCGAGGGTAATAGCTACGTATGTTGGAAAAATGAAGATATTAGACTATTTTATGATTGCACATGGTAAAGAATGTGATTAAAGGCTCTTTTCCTATCAAAAGTTTTAGTTTTCGAGGGTAATAGCTACGTATGTTGAAAAAATGAAGATATTAGACTATTTTATGATTGCACATGGTAAAGAATGTGATTAAAGGCTCTTTTCCTATGTCAAAAGTTTTAGTTTTCGAGGGTAATAGCTACGTATGTTGAAAAAATGAAGATATTAGACTATTTTATGATTGCACATGGTAAAGAATGTGATTAAAGGCTCTTTTCCTATTTCAAAAGTTTTAGTTTTCGAGGGTAATAGCTACGTATGTTGAAAAAATGAAGATATTAGACTATTTTATGATTGCACATGGTAAAGAATGTGATTAAAGGCTCTTTTCCTATGTCAAAAGTTTTAGTTTTCGAGGGTAATAGCTACGTATGTTGAAAAAATGAAGATATTAGACTATTTTATGATTGCAAATGGTAAAGAATGTGATTAAAGGCTCTTTTCCTATGTCAAAAGTTTTAGTTTTCGAGGGTAATAGCTACGTATGTTGAAAAAATGAAGATATTAGACTATTTTATGATTGCACATGGTAAAGAATGTGATTAAAGGCTCTTTTCCTATTTCAAAAGTTTTAGTTTTCGAGGGTAATAGCTACGTATGTTGAAAAAATGAAGATATTAGACTATTTTATGATTGCACATGGTAAAGAATGTGATTAAAGGCTCTTTTCCTATTTCAAAAGTTTTAGTTTTCGAGGGTAATAGCTACGTATGTTGAAAAAATGAAGATATTAGACTATTTTATGATTGCAAATGGTAAAGAATGTGATTAAAGGCTCTTTTCCTATGTCAAAAGTTTTAGTTTTCGAGGGTAATAGCTACGTATGTTGAAAAAATGAAGATATTAGACTATTTTATGATTGCAAATGGTAAAGAATGTGATTAAAGGCTCTTTTCCTATGTCAAAAGTTTTAGTTTTCGAGGGTAATAGCTACGTATGTTGAAAAAATGAAGATATTAGACTATTTTATGATTGCACATGGTAAAGAATGTGATTAAAGGCTCTTTTCCTATTTCAAAAGTTTTAGTTTTCGAGGGTAATAGCTACGTATGTTGAAAAAATGAAGATATTAGACTATTTTATGATTGCACATGGTAAAGAATGTGATTAAAGGCTCTTTTCCTATTTCAAAAGTTTTAGTTTTCGAGGGTAATAGCTACGTATGTTGAAAAAATGAAGATATTAGACTATTTTATGATTGCAAATGGTAAAGAATGTGATTAAAGGCTCTTTTCCTATGTCAAAAGTTTTAGTTTTCGAGGGTAATAGCTACGTATGTTGAAAAAATGAAGATATTAGACTATTTTATGATTGCAAATGGTAAAGAATGTGATTAAAGGCTCTTTTCCTATGTCAAAAGTTTTAGTTTTCGAGGGTAATAGCTACGTATGTTGAAAAAATGAAGATATTAGACTATTTTATGATTGCACATGGTAAAGAATGTGATTAAAGGCTCTTTTCCTATGTCAAAAGTTTTAGTTTTCGAGGGTAATAGCTACGTATGTTGAAAAAATGAAGATATTAGACTATTTTATGATTGCACATGGTAAAGAATGTGATTAAAGGCTCTTTTCCTATGTCAAAAGTTTTAGTTTTCGAGGGTAATAGCTACGTATGTTGAAAAAATGAAGATATTAGACTATTTTATGATTGCACAAATGGTAAAGAATGTGATTAAAGGCTCTTTTCCTATTTCAAAAGTTTTAGTTTTCGAGGGTAATAGCTACGTATGTTGAAAAAATGAAGATATTAGACTATTTTATGATTGCAAATGGTAAAGAATGTGATTAAAGGCTCTTTTCCTATCTCAAAAGTTTTCGTTTTCGAGGGTAATAGCTACGTATGTTGGAAAAATGAAGATATTAGACTATTTTATGATTGCACATGGTAAAGAATGTGCTTAAAGGCTCTTTTCCTATTTCAAAAGTTTTAGTTTTCGAGGGTAATAGCTACGTATGTTGAAAAATGAAGATATTAGACTATTTTATGATTGCACATGGTAAAGAATGTGATTAAAGGCTCTTTTCCTATTTCAAAAGTTTTAGTTTTCGAGGGTAATAGCTACGTATGTTGAAAAAATGAAGATATTAGACTATTTTATGATTGCAAATGGTAAAGAATGTGATTAAAGGCTCTTTTCCTATGTCAAAAGTTTTAGTTTTCGAGGGTAATAGCTACGTATGTTGAAAAAATGAAGATATTAGACTATTTTAAAATAGTCTAATATCTTCATTTTTTCAAATACGTAGCTATTACCCTCGAAAACTAAAACTTTTGACATGGGAAAAGAGCCTTTAATCACATTCTTTACCATGTGCAATCATAAAATAGTCTAATATCTTCATTTTCAACATACGTAGCTATTACTCTCGAAAACGAAAACTTTTGAAATAGGAAAAGAGCCTTTAATCACATTCTTTACCATTTGCAATCATAAAATAGTCTAATATCTTTATTTTTCAACATACGTAGCTATTACCCTCGAAAACTAAAACTTTTGAAATAGGAAAAGAGCCTTTAAGCACTTTCTTTACCATGTGCAATCATAAAATAGTCTAATATCTTCATTTTTCCAACATACGTAGCTATTACCCTCGAAAACGAAAACTTTTGAGATAGGAAAAGAGCCTTTAATCACATTCTTTACCATTTGCAATCATAAAATAGTCTAATATCTTCATTTTTTCAACATACGTAGCTATTACCCTCGAAAACTAAAACTTTTGAAATAGGAAAAGAGCCTTTAATCACATTCTTTACCATTTGTAATCATAAAATAGTCTAATATCTTCATTTTTTCAACATACGTAGCTATTACCCTCGAAAACTAAAACTTTTGACATAGGAAAAGAGCCTTTAATCACATTCTTTACCATGTGCAATCATAAAATAGTCTAATATCTTCATTTTTTCAACATACGTAGCTATTACCCTCGAAAACTAAAACTTTTGCCATAGAAAAGAGCCTTTAATCACATTCTTTACCATGTGCAATCATAAAATAGTCTAATATCTTCATTTTTCCAACATACGTAGCTATTACCCTCGAAAACTAAAACTTTTGACATAGGAAAAGAGCCTTTAATCACATTCGTTATCATTTGCAATTATAAAATAGTCTAATATCTTCATTTTTTCAACATACGTAGCTATTACCCTCGAAAACTAAAATTTTTGACATAGGAAAAAAGCCTTTAATCACATTCGTTACCATTTGCAATTATAAAATAGTCTAATATCTTCATTTTTCAACATACGTAGCTATTACCCTCGAAAACTAAAACTTTTGACATAGGAAAAGAGCTTTTAATCACATTCTTTACCATTTGCAATCATAAAATAGTCTAATATCTTCATTTTTTCAACATACGTAGCTATTACCCTCGAAAACTAAAACTTTTGAAATAGGAAAAGAGCCTTTAATCACATTCTTTACCATGTGCAATCATAAAATAGTCTAATATCTTCATTTTTTCATCATACGTAGCTATTACCCTCGAAAACTAAAACTTTTGACATAGGAAAAGAGCCTTTAATCACATTCTTTACTATTTGCAATCATAAAATAGTCTAATATCTTCATTTTTTCAACATACGTAGCTATTACCCTCGAAAACTAAAACTTTTGACATAGGAAAAGAGCCTTTAATCACATTCTTTACCATGTGCAATCATAAAATAGTCTAATATCTTCATTTTTCCAACATACGTAGCTATTACCCTCGAAAACGAAAACTTTTGAAATAGAAAAAGAGCCTTTAATCACATTCTTTACCATTTGCAATCATAAAACAGTCTAATATCTTCATTTTTTCAACATACGTAGCTATTACCCTCGAAAACTAAAACTTTTGAAATAGGAAAAGAGCCTTTAATCACATTCTTTACCATGTGCAATCATAAAATAGTCTAATATCTTCATTTTTCATCATACGTAGCTATTACCCTCGAAAACTAAAACTTTTGACATAGGAAAAGAGCCTTTAATCACATTCTTTACTATTTGCAATCATAAAATAGTCTAATATCTTCATTTTTTCAACATACGTAGCTATTACCCTCGAAAACTAAAACTTTTGACATAGGAAAAGAGCCTTTAATCACATTCTTTACCATGTGCAATCATAAAATAGTCTAATATCTTCATTTTTCCAACATACGTAGCTATTACCCTCGAAAACGAAAACTTTTGAAATAGGAAAAGATCCTTTAATCACTTTCTTTACCATGTGCAATCATAAAATAGTCTAATATATTCATTTTTCAAACATACGTAGCTATTACCCTTGAAAACTAAAACTTTTGACATAGGAAAAGAGCCTTTAATCACATTCTTTACCATGTGCAATCATAAAATAGTCTATTATCTTCATTTTTTCAACATACCTAGCTATTACCCTCGAAAACTAAAACTTTTGCCATAGAAAAAGAGCCTTTAATCACATTCTTTACCATGTGCAATCATAAAATAGTCTAATATCTTCATTTTTCCAACATACGTAGCTATTACCCTCGAAAACTAAAACTTTTGACATAGGAAAAGAGCCTTTAATCACATTCGTTACCATTTGCAATTATAAAATAGTCTAATATCTTCATTTTTTCAACATATGTAGCTATTACCCTCGAAAACTAAAACTTTTGACATAGGAAAAGAGCCTTTAATCACATTCTTTACCATTTGCAATCATAAAATAGTCTAATATCTTCATTTTTTCAACATACGTAGCTATTACCCTCGAAAACTAAAATTTTTGACATAGGAAAAGAACCTTTAATCACTTATTTACCATGTGCAATCATAAAATAGTCTAATATCTTCATTTTTCCAACATACGTAGCTATTACCCTCGAAAACGAAAACTTTTGAAATAGGAAAAGAGCCTTTAATCACATTCTTTACCATTTGCAATCATAAAATAGTCTAATATATTCATTTTTTCAACATACGTAGCTATTACCCTCGAAAACTAAAACTTTTGACATAGGAAAAGAGCCTTTAATCACATTTGTTACCATTTGCAATTATAAAATAGTCTAATATCTTCATTTTTTCAACATATGTAGCTATTACCCTCGAAAACTAAAACTTTTGACATAGGAAAAGAGCCTTTAATCACATTCTTTACCATTTGCAATCATAAAATAGTCTAATATCTTCATTTTTTCAACATACGTAGCTATTACCATCGAAAACTAAAACTTTTGACATAGGAAAAGAACCTTTAATCACTTTATTTACCATGTGCAATCATAAAATAGTCTAATATCTTCATTTTTCCAACATACGTAGCTATTACCCTCGAAAACGAAAACTTTTGAAATAGGAAAAGAGCCTTTAATCACATTCTTTACCATTTGCAATCATAAAATAGTCTAATAATTCATTTTTTCAACATACGTAGCTATTACCCTCGAAAACTAAAACTTTTGAAATAGGAAAATAGCCTTTAAGCACTTTCTTTACCATGTGCAATCATAAAATAGTCTAATATCTTCATTTTTCCAACATACGTAGCTATCACCCTCGAAAACTAAAACTTTTGACATAGGAAAAGAGCCTTTAATCACATTCTTTACCATGTGCAATCATAAAATAGTCTAATATCTTCATTTTTCCAAAATACGTAGCTATTACCCTCGAAAACGAAAACTTTTGAAATAGGAAAAGAGCCTTTAATCACAATCTTTACCATTTGCAATCATAAAATAGTCTAATATCTTCATTTTTTCAACATACGTAGCTATTACCCTCGAAAACTAAAACTTTTAAAATAGGAAAAGAGCCTTTAAGCACTTTCTTTACCATGGGTAATCATAAAATAGTCTAATATCTTCATTTTTCCAACATACGTAGCTATTACCCTCAAAAACTAAAACTTTTCACATAGGAAAAGAGCCTTTAATCACATTCTTTACCATGTGCAATCATAAAATAGTCTAATATCTTCATTTTTCCAACATACGTAGCTATTACCCTCGAAAAGGAAAACTTTTGAAATAGGAAAAGAGCCTTTAATCACATTCTTTACCATTTGCAATCATAAAATAGTCTAATATCTTCATTTTTTCAACATACGTAGCTATTACCCTCGAAAACTAAAACTTTTGAATTAGGAAAAGAGCCTTTAAGCACTTTCTTTACCATGTGCAATCATAAAATAGTCTAATATCTTCATTTTTCCAACATACGTAGCTATTACCCTCGAAAACGAAAACTTTTGAAATAGGAAAAGAGCCTTTAATCACATTCTTTACCATTTGCAATCATAAAATAGTCTAATATCTTCATTTTTTCAACGAACGTAGCTATTACTCTCGAAAACTAAAACTTTTGAAATAGGAAAAGAGCCTTTAATCATATTCTTTACCATGTGCAATCATAAAATAGTCTAATATCTTCATTTTTTCAACATACGTAGCTATTACCCTCGAAAACTAAGACTTTTGACATAGGAAAAGAGCCTTTAATCACATTCTTTACCATTTGCAATCATAAAATAGTCTAATATCTTCATTTTTCCAACATACGTAGCTATTACCCTCGAAAACGAAAACTTTTGAAATAGGAAAAGAGCCTTTAATCACATTCTTTACCATTTGCAATCATAAAATAGTCTAATATCTTCATTTTTCCAACATACGTAGCTATTACCCTCGAAAACGAAAACTTTTGAAATAGGAAAAGAGCCTTTAATCACATTCTTTACCATTTGCAATCATAAAATAGTCTAATATCTTCATTTTTTCAACATACGTAGCTATTACCCTCGAAAACTAAAACTTTTGAAATAGGAAAAGAGCCTTTAAGCACTTTCTTTACCATGTGCAATCATAAAATAGTCTAATATCTTCATTTTTTCAACATACGTAGCTATTACCCTCGAAAACTAAAACTTTTGAAATAGGAAAAGAGCCTTTAAGCACTTTCTTTACCATGTGCAATCATAAAATAGTCTAATATCTTCATTTTTCCAACATACGTAGCTATTACCCTCGAAAACGAAAACTTTTGAAATAGGAAAAGAGCCTTTAATCACATTCTTTACCATTTGCAATCATAAAATAGTCTAATATCTTCATTTTTTCAACATACGTAGCTATTACCCTCGAAAACTAAAACTTTTGAAATAGGAAAAGAGCCTTTAATCACATTCTTTACCATGTGCAATCATAAAATAGTCTAATATCTTCATTTTTTCAACATACGTAGCTATTACCCTCGAAAACTAAAACTTTTGACATAGGAAAAGAGCCTTTAATCACATTCTTTACCATGTGCAATCATAAAATAGTCTAATATCTTCATTTTTTCAACATACGTAGCTATTACCCTGAAAAACTAAAACTTTTGCCATAGAAAAAGAGCCTTTAATCACATTCTTTATCATGTGCAATCATAAAATAGTCTAATATCTTCATTTTTCCAACATACGTAGCTATTACCCTCGAAAACTAAAACTTTTGACATAGGAAAAGAGCCTTTAATCACATTTGTTATCATTTGCAATTATAAAATAGTCTAATATCTTCATTTTTTCAACATACGTAGCTATTACCCTCGAAAACTAAAATTTTTGACATAGGAAAAGAGCCTTTAATCACATTCGTTACCATTTGCAATTATAAAATAGTCTAATATCTTCATTTTTTCAACATACGTAGCTATTACCCTCGAAAACTAAAACTTTTGACATAGGAAAAGAGCCTTTAATCACATTCTTTACCATTTGCAATCATAAAATAGTCTAATATCTTCATTTTTTCAACATACGTAGCTATTACCCTCGAAAACTAAAACTTTTGAAATAGGAAAAGAGCCTTTAATCACATTCTTTACCATGTGCAATCATAAAATAGTCTAATATCTTCATTTTTTCATCATACGTAGCTATTACCCTCGAAAACTAAAACTTTTGACATAGGAAAAGAGCCTTTAATCACATTCTTTACTATTTGCAATCATAAAATAGTCTAATATCTTCATTTTTTCAACATACGTAGCTATTACCCTCGAAAACTAAAACTTTTGACATAGGAAAAGAGCCTTTAATCACATTCTTTACCATGTGCAATCATAAAATAGTCTAATATTTTCATTTTTCCAACATACGTAGCTATTACCCTCGAAAACGAAAACTTTTGAAATAGGAAAAGAGCCTTTAATCACATTCTTTACCATTTGCAATCATAAAATAGTCTAATATCTTCATTTTTTCAACATACGTAGCTATTACCCTCGAAAACTAAAACTTTTGAAATAGGAAAAGAGCCTTTAAGCACTTTCTTTACCATGTGCAATCATAAAATAGTCTAATATCTTCATTTTTCCAACATACGTAGCTATTACCCTCGAAAACAAAAACTTTTGAAATAGGAAAAGAGCCTTTAATCACATTCTTTACCATTTGCAATCATAAAATAGTCTAATATCTTCATTTTTTCAACATACGTAGCTATTACCCTCGAAAACTAAAACTTTTGAAATAGGAAAAGAGCCTTTAATCACATTCTTTACCATGTGCAATCATAAAATAGTCTAATATCTTCATTTTTCAACATACGTAGCTATTACCCTCGAAAACTAAAACTTTTGACATAGGAAAAGAGCCTTTAATCACATTCTTTACCATGTGCAATCATAAAATAGTCTAATATCTTCATTTTTTCAACATACGTAGCTATTACCCTCGAAAACTAAAACTTTTGAAATAGGAAAAGAGCCTTTAATCACATTCTTTACCATTTGCAATCATAAATAGTCTAATATCTTCATTTTTTCAACATACGTAGCTATTACCCTCGAAAACTAAAACTTTTGACATAGGAAAAGAGCCTTTAATCACATTCTTTACCATGTGCAATCATAAAATAGTCTTATATCTTCATTTTTCCAACATACGTAGCTATTACCCTCGAAAACGAAAACTTTTGAAATAGGAAAAGATCCTTTAATCACTTTCTTTACCATGTGCAATCATAAAATAGTCTAATATATTCATTTTTCAAACATACGTAGCTATTACCCTCAAAAACTAAAACTTTTGACATAGGAAAAGAGCCTTTAATCACATTCTTTACCATGTGCAATCATAAAATAGTCTATTATCTTCATTTTTTCAACATACGTAGCTATTACCCTCGAAAACTAAAACTTTTGCCATAGAAAAAGAGCCTTTAATCACATTCTTTACCATGTGCAATCATAAAATAGTCTAATATCTTCATTTTTCCAACATACGTAGCTATTACCCTCGAAAACTAAAACTTTTGACATAGGAAAAGAGCCTTTAATCACATTCGTTACCATTTGCAATTATAAAATAGTCTAATATCTTCATTTTTTCAACATACGTAGCTATTACCCTCGAAAACTAAAACTTTTGACATAGGAAAAGAGCCTTTAATCACATTCGTTACCATTTGCAATTATAAAATAGTCTAATATCTTCATTTTTTCAACATATGTAGCTATTACCCTCGAAAACTAAAACTTTTGACATAGGAAAAGAGCCTTTAATCACATTCTTTACCATTTGCAATCATAAAATAGTCTAATATCTTCATTTTTTCAACATACGTAGCTATTACCCTCGAAAACTAAAACTTTTGACATAGGAAAAGAACCTTTAATCACTTTATTTACCATGTGCAATCATAAAATAGTCTAATATCTTCATTTTTCCAACATACGTAGCTATTACCCTCGAAAACGAAAACTTTTGAAATAGGAAAAGAGCCTTTAATCACATTCTTTACCATTTGCAATCATAAAATAGTCTAATATATTCATTTTTTCAACATACGTAGCTATTACCCTCGAAAACTAAAACTTTTGAAATAGGAAAATAGCCTTTAAGCACTTTCTTTACCATGTGCAATCATAAAATAGTCTAATATCTTCATTTTTCCAACATACGTAGCTATTACCCTCGAAAACTAAAACTTTTGACAAAGGAAAAGAGCCTTTAATCACATTCTTTACCATGTGCAATCATAAAATAGTCTAATATCTTCATTTTTCCAAAATACGTAGCTATTACCCTCGAAAACGAAAACTTTTGAAATAGGAAAAGAGCCTTTAATCACATTCTTTACCATTTGCAATCATAAAATAGTCTAATATCTTCATTTTTTCAACATACGTAGCTATTACCCTCGAAAACTAAAACTTTTGACATAGGAAAAGAGCCTTTAATCACATTCTTTACCATATGCAATCATAAAATAGTCTTATATCTTCATTTTTCCAACATACGTAGCTATCACCCTCGAAAACGAAAACTTTTGAAATAGGAAAAGATCCTTTAATCACTTTCTTTACCATGTGCAATCATAAAATAGTCTAATATATTCATTTTTCAAACATACGTAGCTATTACCGTCGAAAACTAAAACTTTTGACATAGGAAAAGAGCCTTTAATCACATTCTTTACCATGTGCAATCATAAAATAGTCTATTATCTTCATTTTTTCAACATACGTAGCTATTACCCTCGAAAACTAAAACTTTTGAAATAGGAAAAGAGCCTTTAAGCACTTTCTTTACCATGGGTAATCATAAAATAGTCTAATATCTTCATTTTTCCAACATACGTAGCTATTACCCTCGAAAACTAAAACTTTTGAAATAGGAAAAGAGCCTTTAAGCACTTTCTTTACCATGTGCAATCATCATAAAATAGTCTAATATCTTCATTTTTTCAACATACGTAGCTATTACCCTCGAAAACTAAAACTTTTGAAATAGGAAAAGAGCCTTTAAGCACTTTCTTTACCATGTGCAATCATAAAATAGTCTAATATCTTCATTTTTCCAACATACGTAGCTATTACCCTCGAAAACTAAAACTTTTGAAATAGGAAAAGAGCCTTAAAGCACTTTCTTTACCATGTGCAATCATAAAATAGTCTAATATATTCATTTTTCCAACATACGTAGCTATTACCCTCAAAAACTAAAACTTTTCACATAGGAAAAGAGCTTTTAATCACATTCTTTACCATGTGCAATCATAAAATAGTCTAATATCTTCATTTTTCCAACATACGTAGCTATTACCCTCGAAAACGAAAACTTTTGAAATAGGAAAAGAGCCTTTAATCACATTCTTTACCATTTGCAATCATAAAATAGTCTAATATCTTCATTTTTTCAACATACGTAGCTATTACCCTCGAAAACTAAAACTTTTGAATTAGGAAAAGAGCCTTTAAGCACTTTCTTTACCATGTACAATCATAAAATAGTCTAATATCTTCATTTTTCCAACATACGTAGCTATTACCCTCGAAAACGAAAACTTTTGAAATAGGAAAAGAGCCTTTAATCACATTCTTTACCATTTGCAATCATAAAATAGTCTAATATCTTCATTTTTTTAACGAACGTAGCTATTACTCTCGAAAACTAAAACTTTTGAAATAGGAAAAGAGCCTTTAATCACATTCTTTACCATGTGCAATCATAAAATAGTCTAATATCTTCATTTTTTCAACATACGTAGCTATTACCCTCGAAAACTAAGACTTTTGACATAGGAAAAGAGCCTTTAATCACATTCTTTACCATTTGCAATCATAAAATAGTCTAATATCTTCATTTTTCCAACATACGTAGCTATTACCCTCGAAAACGAAAACTTTTGAAATAGGAAAAGAGCCTTTAATCACATTCTTTACCATTTGCAATCATAAAATAGTCTAATATCTTCATTTTTCCAACATACGTAGCTATTACCCTCGAAAACGAAAACTTTTGAAATAGGAAAAGAGCCTTTAATCACATTCTTTACCATTTGCAATCATATAATAGTCTAATATCTTCATTTTTTCAACATACGTAGCTATTACCCTCGAAAACTAAAACTTTTGAAATACGAAAAGAGCCTTTAATCACATTTTTTACCATGTGCAATCATAAAATAGTCTAATATCTTCATTTTTTCAACATACGTAGCTATTACCCTCGAAAACTAGAACTTTTGACATAGGAAAAGAGCCTTTAATCACATTCTTTACCATGTGCAATCATAAAATAGTCTAATATCTTCATTTTTCCAACATACGTAGCTATTACCCTCGAAAACGAAAACTTTTGAAATAGCAAAAGAGCCTTTAATCACTTTCTTTACCATGTGTAATCATAAAATAGTCTAATATCTTCATTTTTCCAACATACGTAGCTATTACCCTCGAAAACTAAAACTTTTGACATAGGAAAAGAGCCTTTAATCACATTCTTTAGCATGTGCAATCATAAAATAGTCTAATATCTTCATTTTTTCAACATACGTAGCTATTACCCTCGAAAACTAAAACTTTTGCCATAGAAAAAAAGCCTTTAATCACATTCTTTACCATGTGCAATCATAAAATAGTCTAATATCTTCATTTTTCCAACATATTGTAGCTATTATCCTCGAAAACTAAAACTTTTGACATAGGAAAAGAGCCTTTAATCACATTCGTTACCATTTGCAATTATAAAATAGTCTAATATCTTCATTTTTTCAACATACGTAGCTATTACCCTCGAAAACTAAAACTTTTGACATAGGAAAAGAGCCTTTAATCACATTCTTTACCATTTGCAATCATAAAATAGTCTAATATCTTCATTTTTCCAACATACGTAGCTATTACCCTCGAAAACGAAAACTTTTGAAATAGGAAAAGAGCCTTTAATCACATTCTTTACCATTTGCAATCATAAAATAGTCTAATATCTTCATTTTTCCAACATACGTAGCTATTACCCTCGAAAACGAAAACTTTTGAAATAGGAAAAGAGCCTTTAATCACATTCTTCACCATTTGCAATCATAAAATAGTCTAATATCTTCATTTTTTCAACATACGTAGCTATTACCCTCGAAAACTAAAACTTTTGAAATAGGAAAAGAGCCTTTAATCACATTTTTTACCATGTGCAATCATAAAATAGTCTAATATCTTCATTTTTTCAACATACGTAGCTATTACCCTCGAAAACTAAAACTTTTGACATAGGAAAAGAGCCTTTAATCACATTCTTTACCATTTGCAATCATAAAATAGTCTAATATCTTCATTTTTCCAACATACGTAGCTATTACCCTCGAAAACCAAAACTTTTGACATAGGAAAAGAGCCTTTAATCACATTTTTTACCATGTGCGATCATAAAATAGTCTAATATCTTCATTTTTCCAACATACGTAGCTATTACCCTCAAAAACGAAAACTTTTGACATAGGAAAAGAGCCTTTAATCACATACTTTACCATGTGCAATCATAAAATAGTCTAATATCTTCATTTTTCCAACATACGTAGCTATTACCCTCGAAAACGAAAACTTTTGAAATAGCAAAAGAGCCTTTAATCACTTTCTTTACCATGTGTAATCATAAAATAGTCTAATATCTTCATTTTTCCAACATACGTAGCTATTACCCTCGAAAACTAAAACTTTTGACATAGGAAAAGAGCCTTTAATCACATTCTTTAGCATGTGCAATCATAAAATAGTCTAATATCTTCATTTTTTCAACATACTTAGCTATTACCCTCGAAAACTAAAACTTTTGCCATAGAAAAAAAGCCTTTAATCACATTCTTTACCATGTGCAATCATAAAATAGTCTAATATCTTCATTTTTCCAACATACGTAGCTATTATCCTCGAAAACTAAAACTTTTGACATAGGAAAAGAGCCTTTAATCACATTCGTTACCAATTGCAATTATAAAATAGTCTAATATCTTCATTTTTTCAACATACGTAGCTATTACCCTCGAAAACTAAAACTTTTGACATAGGAAAAGAGCCTTTAATCACATTCTTTACCATTTGCAATCATAAAATAGTCTAATATATTCATTTTTCCAACATACGTAGCTATTACCCTCGAAAACGAAAACTTTTGAAATAGGAAAAGAGCCTTTAATCACATTCTTTACCATTTGCAATCATAAAATAGTCTAATATCTTCATTTTTCCAACATACGTAGCTATTACCCTCGAAAACGAAAACTTTTGAAATAGGAAAAGAGCCTTTAATCACATTCTTTACCATTTGCAATCATAAAATAGTCTAATATCTTCATTTTTTCAACATACGTAGCTATTACCCTCGAAAACTAAAACTTTTGAAATAGGAAAAGAGCCTTTAATCACATTTTTTACCATGTGCAATCATAAAATAGTCTAATATCTTCATTTTTTCAACATACGTAGCTATTACCCTCGAAAACTAAAACTTTTGACATAGGAAAAGAGCCTTTAATCACATTCTTTACCATTTGCAATCATAAAATAGTCTAATATCTTCATTTTTCCAACATACGTAGCTATTACCCTCGAAAACCAAAACTTTTGACATAGGAAAAGAGCCTTGAATCACATTCTTTACCATGTGCGATCATAAAATAGTCTAATATCTTCATTTTTCCAACATACGTAGCTATTACCCTCAAAAACGAAAACTTTTGAAATAGGAAAAGAGCCTTTAATCACATTCTTTACCATTTGCAATCATAAAATAGTCTAATATCTTCATTTTTTCAACATACGTAGCTATTACCCTCGAAAACTAAAACTTTTGAAATAGGAAAAGAGCCTTTAAGCACTTTCTTTACCATGTGCAATCATAAAATAGTCTAATATCTTCATTTTTCCAACATACGTAGCTATTAACCTCGAAAACGAAAACTTTTGAAATAGGAAAAGAGCCTTTAATCACATTCTTTACCATTTGCAATCATAAAATAGTCTAATATCTTCATTTTTTCAACATACGTAGCTATTACCCTCGAAAACTAAAACTTTTGAAATAGGAAAAGAGCCTTTAATCGCATTCTTTACCATGTGCAATCATAAAATAGTCTAATATCTTCATTTTTTCAACATACGTAGCTATTACCCTCGAAAACTAAAACTTTTGACATAGGAAAAGAGCCTTTAATCACATTCTTTACCATGTGCAATCATAAAATAGTCTAATATCTTCATTTTTTCAACATACGTAGCTATTACCCTCGAAAACTAAAACTTTTGAAATAGGCAAAGAGCCTTTAATCACATTCTTTACCATTTGCAATCATAAAATAGTCTAATATCTTCATTTTTTCAACATACGTAGCTATTATCCTCGAAAACTAGAACTTTTGACATAGGAAAAGAGCCTTTAATCACATTCTTTACCATGTGCAATCATAAAATAGTCTAATATCTTCATTTTTCCAACATATGTAGCTATCACCCTCGAAAACGAAAACTTTTGAAATAGGAAAAGAGCCTTTAATCACTTTCTTTACCATGTGTAATCATAAAATAGTCTAATATCTTCATTTTTCCAACATACGTAGCTATTACCCTCGAAAACTAAAACTTTTGACATAGGAAAAGAGCCTTTAATCACATTCTTTAGCATGTGCAATCATAAAATAGTCTAATATCTTCATTTTTTCAACATACGTAGCTATTACCCTCGAAAACTAAAACTTTTGCCATAGAAAAAAAGCCTTTAATCACATTCTTTACCATGTGCAATCATAAAATAGTCTAATATCTTCATTTTTCCAACATACGTAGCTATTATCCTCGAAAACTAAAACTTTTTACATAGGAAAAGAGCCTTTAATCACATTCGTTACCATTTACAATTATAAAATAGTCTAATATCTTCATTTTTTCAACATACGTAGCTATTACCCTCGAAAACTAAAACTTTTGACATAGGAAAAGAGCCTTTAATCACATTCGTTACCATTTGCAATTATAAATAGTCCAATATCTTCATTTTTTCAAAATATGTAGCTATTACCCTCGAAAACTAAAACTTTTGACATAGGAAAAGAGCCTTTAATCACATTCTTTACCATTTGCAATCATAAAATAGTCTAATATCTTCATTTTTTCAACATACGTAGCTATTACCCTCGAAAACTAAAACTTTTGACATAGGAAAAGAGCATTTAATCACATTCTTTACCATGTGCAATCATAAAATAGTCTAATATCTTCATTTTTCCAACATACGTAGCTATTACCCTCGAAAAAGAAAACTTTTGAAATAGGAAAAGAGCCTTTAATCACATTCTTTACCATTTGCAATCATAAAATAGTCTAATATCTTCATTTTTTCAACATACGTAGCTATTACCCTCGAAAACTAAAACTTTTGAAATAGGAAAAGAGCCTTTAAGCAGTTTCTTTACCATTTGCAATCATAAAATAGTCTAATATCTTCATTTTTCCAACATACGTAGCTATTACCCTCGAAAACTAAAACTTTTGACATAAGAAAAGAGCCTTTAATCACATTCTTTACCATGTGCAATCATAAAATAATCTAATATCTTCATTTTTCCAACATACGTAGCTATTACCCTTGAAAACGAAAACTTTTGAAATAGG
>NC_088869.1:26816247-26850815 GCF_032884065.1 Artemia franciscana | reverse complement strand
TGGTAAAGAAAGTGATTAAAGGCTCTTTTCCTATGTCAAAAGTTTTAGTTTTCGAGGGTAATAGCTACGTATGTTGGAAAAATGAAGATATTAGACTATTTTATGATTGCACATGGTAAAGAAAGTGCTTAAAGGCTCTTTTCCTATTTCAAAAGTTTTAGTTTTCGAGGGTAATAGCTACGTATGTTGAAAAAATGAAGATATTAGACTATTTTATGATTGCAAATGGTAAAGAATGTGATTAAAGGCTCTTTTCCTATTTCAAAAGTTTTCGTTTTCGAGGGTAATAGCTACGTATGTTGGAAAAATGAAGATATTAGACTATTTTATGATTGCACATGGTAAAGAATGTGATTAAAGGCTCTTTTCCTATGTCAAAAGTTTTAGTTTTCGAGGGTAATAGCTACGTATGTTGAAAAAATGAAGATATTAGACTATTTTATGATTGCAAATGGTAAAGAATGTGATTAAAGGCTCTTTTCCTATGTCAAAAGTTTTAGTTTTCGAGGGTAATAGCTACATATGTTGAAAAAATGAAGATATTAGACTATTTTATAATTGCAAATGGTAACGAATGTGATTAAAGGCTCTTTTCCTATGTCAAAAGTTTTAGTTTTCGAGGGTAATAGATACGTATGTTGAAAAAATGAAGATATTAGACTATTTTATAATTGCAAATGGTAACGAATGTGATTAAAGGCTCTTTTCCTATGTCAAAAGTTTTAGTTTTCGAGGGTTAATAGCTACGTATGTTGGAAAAATGAAGATATTAGACTATTTTATGATTGCACATGGTAAAGAATGTGATTAAAGGCTCTTTTTCTATGGCAAAAGTTTTAGTTTTCGAGGGTAATAGCTACGTATGTTGAAAAAATGAAGATATTAGACTATTTTATGATTGCACATGGTAAAGAATGTGATTTAAAGGCTCTTTTCCTATGTCAAAAATTTTAGTTTTCGAGGGGTAATAGCTACATATGTTGGAAAAATGAATATATTAGACTATTTTATGATTGCAAATGGTAAAGAATGTGATTAAAGGCTCTTTTCCTATGTCAAAAGTTTTAGTTTTCGAGGGTAATAGCTACGTATGATGAAAAAATGAAGATATTAGACTATTTTATAATTGCAAATGGTAAACGAATGTGATTAAAGGCTCTTTTCCTATGTCAAAAGTTTTAGTTTTCGAGGGTAATAGCTACGTATGTTGGAAAAATGAAGATATTAGACTATTTTATGATTGCCACATGGTAAAGAAAGTGCTTAAAGGCTCTTTTCCTATTTCAAAAGTTTTAGTTTCGAGGGTAATAGTTACGTATGTTGGAAAAATGAAGATATTAGACTATTTTATGATTGCACATGGTAAAGAAAGTGCTTAAAAGCTCTTTTCCTATTTCAAAAGTTTTAGTTTTCGAGGTTAATAGCTACGTATGTTGAAAAAATGAAGATATTAGACTATTTTATGATTGCAAATGGTAAAGAATGTGATTAAAGGCTCTTTTCCTATTTCAAAAGTTTTAGTTTTCGAGGGTAATAGCTACGTATGTTGGAAAAATGAAGATAATAGACTATTTTATGATTGCACATGGTAAAGAATGTGATTAAAGGCTCTTTTCCTATGTCAAAAGTTTTAGTTTTCGAGGGTAATAGCTACGTATGTTGGAAAAATGAAGATATTAGACTATTTTATGATTGCACATGGTAAAGAAAGTACTTAAAGGCTCTTTTCCTATTTCAAAAGTTTTAGTTTTCGAGGGTAATAGCTACGTATGTTGGAAAAATGAAGATATTAGACTATTTTATGATTGCACATGGTAAAGAAAGTGCTTAAAGGCTCTTTTCCTATTTCAAAAGTTTTAGTTTTCGAGGGTAATAGCTACGTATGTTGAAAAAATGAAGATATTAGACTATTTTATGATTGCAAATGGTAAAGAATGTGATTAAAGGCTCTTTTCCTATGTCAAAAGTTTTAGTTTTCGAGGGTAATAGCTACGTATGTTGGAAAAATGAAGATATTAGACTATTTTATGATTGCACATGGTAAAGAAAGTGCTTAAAGGCTCTTTTCCTATTTCAAAAGTTTTAGTTTTCGAGGGTAATAGCTACGTATGTTGGAAAAATGAAGATATTAGACTATTTTATGATTGCACATGGTGAAGAAAGTGCTTAAAGGCTCTTTTCCTATTTCAAAAGTTTTAGTTTTCGAGGGTAATAGCTACGTATGTGGAAAAAATGAAGATATTAGACTATTTTATGATTGCAAATGGTAAAGAATGTGATTAAAGGCTCTTTTCCTATTTCAAAAGTTTTCGTTTTCGAGGGTAATAGCTACATATGTTGGAAAAATGAAGATATTAGACTATTTTATGATTGCACATGGTAAAGAATGTGATTAAAGGCTCTTTTCCTATGTCAAAAATTTTAGTTTTCGAGGGTAATAGCTACGTATGTTGGAAAAATGAAGATATTAGACTATTTTATGATTGCACATGGTAAAGAAAGTACTTAAAGGCTCTTTTCCTATTTCAAAAGTTTTAGTTTTCGAGGGTAATAGCTACGTATGTTGGAAAAATGAAGATATTAGACTATTTTATGATTGCACATGGTAAAGAAAGTGCTTAAAGGCTCTTTTCCTATTTCAAAAGTTTTAGTTTTCTAGGGTAATAGCTACGTATGTTGAAAAAATGAAGATATTAGACTATTTCATGATTGCAAATGGTAAAGAATGTTATTAAAGGCTCTTTTCCTATGTCAAAAGTTTTAGTTTTCGAGGGTAATAGCTACGTATGTTGGAAAAATGAAGATATTAGACTATTTTATGATTGCACATGGTAAAGAAAGTGCTTAAAGGCTCTTTTCCTATTTCAAAAGTTTTAGTTTTCGAGGGGTAATAGCTACGTATGTTGGAAAAATGAAGATATTAGACTATTTTATGATTGCACATGGTAAAGAAAGTGCTTAAAGGCTCTTTTCCTATTTCAAAGTTTTAGTTTTCGAGGGTAATAGCTACGTATGTTGAAAAAATGAAGATATTAGACTATTTTATGATTGCAAATGGTAAAGAATGTGATTAAAGGCTCTTTTCCTATTTCAAAAGTTTTCGTTTTCGAGGGTAATAGCTACGTATGTTGGAAAAATGAAGATATTAGACTATTTTATGATTGCACATGGTAAAGAATGTGATTAAAGGCTCTTTTAATATGTCAAAAGTTTTAGTTTTCGAGGGTAATAGCTACGTATGTTGGAAAAATGAAGATATTAGACTATTTTATGATTGCACATGGTAAAGAAAGTGCTTAAAGGCTTTTTTCCTATTTCAAAAGTTTTAGTTTTCGAGGGTAATAGCTACGTAGTGTGAAAAAATGAAGATATTAGACTATTTTATGATTGCAAATGGTAAAGAATGTGATTAAAGGCTCTTTTCCTATTTCAAAAGTTTTAGTTTTCGAGGGTAATAGCTACGTATGTTGGAAAAATGAAGATATTAGACTATTTTATGATTGCACATGGTAAAGAATGTGATTAAAGGCTCTTTTCCTATGTCAAAAGTTTTAGTTTTCGAGGGGTAATAGCTACGTATGTTGAAAAAATGAAGATATTAGACTATTTTATGATTGCAAATGGTAAAGAATGTGATTAAAGGCTCTTTTCCTATGTCAAAAGTTTTAGTTTTCGAGGGTAATAGCTACATATGTTGAAAAAATGAAGATATTAGACTATTTTATAATTGCAAATGGTAACGAATGTGATTAAAGGCTCTTTTCCTATGTCAAAAGTTTTAGTTTTCGAGGGTAATAGATACGTATGTTGAAAAAATGAAGATATTAGACTATTTTATAATTGCAAATGGTAACGAATGTGATTAAAGGCTCTTTTCCTATGTCAAAAGTTTTAGTTTTCGAGGGTAATAGCTACGTATGTTGGAAAAATGAAGATATTAGACTATTTTATGATTGCACATGGTAAAGAATGTGATTAAAAGCTCTTTTTCTATGGCAAAAGTTTTAGTTTTCGAGGGTAATAGCTACGTATGTTGAAAAAATGAAGATATTAGACTATTTTATGATTGCACATGGTAAAGAATGTGATTAAAGGCTCTTTTCCTATGTCAAAAGTTTTAGTTTTCGAGGGTAATAGCTACGTATGTTGGAAAAATGAATATATTAGACTATTTTATGATTGCAAATGGTAAAGAATGTGATTAAAGGCTCTTTTCCTATGTCAAAAGTTTTAGTTTTCGAGGGTAATAGCTACGTATGATGAAAAAATGAAGATATTAGACTATTTTATAATTGCAAATGGTAACGAATGTGATTAAAGGCTCTTTTCCTATGTCAAAAGTTTTAGTTTTCGAGGGTAATAGCTACGTATGTTGGAAAAATGAAGATATTAGACTATTTTATGATTGCACATGGTAAAGAAAGTGCTTAAAGGCTCTTTTCCTATTTCAAAAGTTTTAGTTTTCGAGGGTAATAGTTACCTATGTTGGAAAAATGAAGACATTCGACTATTTTATGATTGCACATGGTAAAGAAAGTGCTTAAAGGCTCTTTTCCTATTTCAAAAGTTTTAGTTTTCGAGGGTAATAGCTACGTATGTTGAAAAAATGAAGATATTAGACTATTTTATGATTGCAAATGGTAAAGAATGTGATTAAAGGCTCTTTTCCTATTTCAAAAGTTTTCGTTTTCGAGGGTAATAGCTACGTATGTTGGAAAAATGAAGATATTAGACTATTTTATGATTGCACATGGTAAAGAATGTGATTAAAGGCTCTTTTCCTATGTCAAAAGTTTTAGTTTTCGAGGGTAATAGCTACGTATGTTGGAAAAATGAAGATATTAGACTATTTTATGATTGCACATGGTAAAGAAAGTGCTTAAAGGCTCTTTTCCTATGTCAAAAGTTTTAGTTTTCGAGGGTAATAGATACGTATGTTGAAAAAATGAAGATATTAGACTATTTTATAATTGCAAATGGTAACGAATGTGATTAAAGGCTCTTTTCCTATGTCAAAAGTTTTAGTTTTCGAGGGTAATAGATACGTATGTTGAAAAAATGAAGATATTAGACTATTTTATAATTGCAAATGGTAACGAATGTGATTAAAGGCTCTTTTCCTATGTCAAAAGTTTTAGTTTTCGAGGGTAATAGATACGTATGTTGGAAAAATGAAGATATTAGACTATTTTATGATTGCACATGGTAAAGAATGTGATTAAAGGCTCTTTTTCTATGGCAAAAGTTTTAGTTTTCGAGGGTAATAGCTACGTATGTTGAAAAAAATGAAGATATTAGACTATTTTATGATTGCACATGGTAAAGAATGTGATTAAAGGCTCTTTTCCTATGTCAAAAATTTTAGTTTTCGAGGGTAATAGCTACGTATGTTGGAAAAATGAATATATTAGACTATTTTATGATTGCAAATGGTAAAGAATGTGATTAAAGGCTCTTTTCCTATGTCAAAAGTTTTAGTTTTCGAGGGTAATAGCTACGTATGATGAAAAAATGAAGATATTAGACTATTTTATAATTGCAAATGGTAACGAATGTGATTAAAGGCTCTTTTCCTATGTCAAAAGTTTTAGTTTTCGAGGGTAATAGCTACGTATGTTGGAAAAATGAAGATATTAGACTATTTTATGATTGCACATGGTAAAGAAAGTGCTTAAAGGCTCTTTTCCTATTTCAAAAGTTTTCGTTTTCGTGGGTAATAGCTACGTATGTTGGAAAAATGATGATATTAGACTATTTTATGATTGCAAATGGTAAAGAATGTGATTAAAGGCTCTTTTCCTATGTCAAAAGTTTTAGTTTTCGAGGGTAATAGCTACGTATGTTGAAAAAATGAAGATATTAGACTATTTTATGATTGCACATGGTAAAGAATGTGATTAAAGGCTCTTTTCCTATTTCAAAAGTTTTAGTTTTCGAGGGTAATAGCTACGTATGTTGAAAAAATGAAGTTATTAGATTATTTTATGATTGCAAATGGTAAAGAATGTGATTAAAGGCTCTTTTCCTATTTCAAAAGTTTTCGTTTTCGAGTGTAATAGCTACGTATGTTGGAAAAATGAAGATATTAGACTATTTTATGATTGCACATGGTAAAGAAAGTGCTTAAAGGCTCTTTTCCTATTTCAAAAGTTTTAGTTTTCGAAGGTAATAGCTACGTATGTTGAAAAAAATTAAGATATTAGACTATTTTATGATTGCAAATGGTAAAGAATGTGATTAAAGGCTCTTTTCCTATTTCAAAAGTTTTCGTTTTCGAGGGTAATAGCTACGTATGTTGAAAAAATGAAGTTATTAGATTATTTTATGATTGCAAATGGTAAAGAATGTGATTAAAGGCTCTTTTCCTATTTCAAAAGTTTTCGTTTTCGAGTGTAATAGCTACGTATGTTGGAAAAATGAAGATATTAGACTATTTTATGATTGCACATGGTAAAGAAAGTGCTTAAAGGCTCTTTTCCTATTTCAAAAGTTTTAGTTTTCGAAGGTAATAGCTACGTATGTTGAAAAAATTAAGATATTAGACTATTTTATGATTGCAAATGGTAAAGAATGTGATTAAAGGCTCTTTTCCTATTTCAAAGTTTTCGTTTTCGAGGGTAATAGCTACGTATGTTGGAAAAATGAAGATATTAGACTATTTTATGATTGCACATGGTAAAGAATGTGATTAAAGGCTCTTTTCCTATGTCAAAAGTTTTAGTTTTCGAGGGTAATAGCTACGTATGTTGGAAAAATGAAGATATTAGACTATTTTATGATTGCACATGGTAAAGAAAGTACTTAAAGGCTCTTTTCCTATTTCAAAAGTTTTAGTTTTCGAGGGTAATAGCTATGTATGTTGGAAAAATGAAGATATTAGACTATTTTATGATTGCACATGGTAAAGAAAGTGCTTAAAGGCTCTTTTCCTATTTCAAAAGTTTTAGTTTTCTAGGGTAATAGCTACGTATGTTGAAAAAATGAAGATATTAGACTATTTCATGATTGCAAATGGTAAAGAATGTTATTAAAGGCTCTTTTCCTATGTCAAAAGTTTTAGTTTTCGAGGGTAATAGCTACGTATGTTGGAAAAATGAAGATATTAGACTATTTTATGATTGCACATGGTAAAGAAAGTGCTTAAAGGCTCTTTTCCTATTTCAAAAGTTTTAGTTTTCGAGGGTAATAGCTACGTATGTTGGAAAAATGAAGATATTAGACTATTTTATGATTGCACATGGTAAAGAAAGTGCTTAAAGGCTCTTTTCCTATTTCAAAAGTTTTAGTTTTCGAGGGTAATAGCTACGTATGTTGAAAAAATGAAGATATTAGACTATTTTATGATTGCAAATGGTAAAGAATGTGATTAAAGGCTCTTTTCCTATTTCAAAAGTTTTCGTTTTCGAGGGTAATAGCTACGTATGTTGGAAAAATGAAGATATTAGACTATTTTATGATTGCACATGGTAAAGAATGTGATTAAAGGCTCTTTTAATATGTCAAAAGTTTTAGTTTTCGAGGGGTAATAGCTACGTATGTTGGAAAAATGAAGATATTAGACTATTTTATGATTGCACATGGTAAAGAAAGTGCCTTAAAGGCTCTTTTCCTAATTCAAAAGTTTTAGTTTTCTAGGGTAATAGCTACGTATGTTGAAAAAATGAAGATATTAGACTATTTTATGATTGCAAATGGTAAAGAATGTGATTAAAGGCTCTTTTCCTATTTCAAAAGTTTTAGTTTTCGAGGGTAATAGCTACGTATGTTGGAAAAAATGAAGATATTAGACTATTTTATGATTGCACATGGTAAAGAATGTGATTAAAGGCTCTTTTCCTATGTCAAAAGTTTTAGTTTTCGAGGGTAATAGCTACGTATGTTGAAAAAATGAAGATATTAGACTAATTTTATGATTGCAAATGGTAAAGAATGTGATTAAAGGCTCTTTTCCTATGTCAAAAGTTTTAGTTTTCGAGGGTAATAGCTACATATGTTGAAAAAATGAAGATATTAGACTATTTTATAATTGCAAATGGTAACGAATGTGATTAAAGGCTCTTTTCCTATGTCAAAAAGTTTTAGTTTTCGAGGGTAATAGATACGTATGTTGAAAAAATGAAGATATTAGACTATTTATAATTGCAAATGGTAACGAATGTGATTAAAGGCTCTTTTCCTACGTCAAAAGTTTTAGTTTTCGAGGATTAATAGCTACGTATGTTGGAAAAATGAAGATATTAGACTATTTTATGATTGCACATGGTAAAGAATGTGATTAAAGGCTCTTTTTCTATGGCAAAAGTTTTAGTTTTCGAGGGTAATAGCTACGTATGTTGAAAAAATGAAGATATTAGACTATTTTATGATTGCACATGGTAAAGAATGTGATTAAAGGCTCTTTTCCTATGTCAAAAGTTTTAGTTTTCGAGGGTAATAGCTACGTATGTTGGAAAAATGAATATATTAGACTATTTTATGATTGCAAATGGTAAAGAATGTGATTAAAGGCTCTTTTCCTATGTCAAAAGTTTTAGTTTTCGAGGGTAATAGCTACGTATGATGAAAAAATGAAGATATTAGACTATTTTATAATTGCAAATGGTAACGAATGTGATTAAAGGCTCTTTTCCTATGTCAAAAGTTTTAGTTTTCGAGGGTAATAGCTACGTATGTTGGAAAAATGAAGATATTAGACTATTTTATGATTGCACATGGTAAAGAAAGTGCTTAAAGGCTCTTTTCCTATTTCAAAAGTTTTAGTTTTCGAGGGTAATAGTTACCTATGTTGGAAAAATGAAGACATTCGACTATTTTATGATTGCACATGTAAAGAAAGTGCTTAAAGGCTCTTTTCCTATTTCAAAAGTTTTAGTTTTCGAGGGTAATAGCTACGTATGTTGAAAAAATGAAGATATTAGACTATTTATGATTGCAAATGGTAAAGAATGTGATTAAAGGCTCTTTTCCTATTTCAAAAGTTTTCGTTTTCGAGGGTAATAGCTACGTATGTTGGAAAAATGAAGATATTAGACTATTTTATGATTGCACATGGTAAAGAATGTGATTAAAGGCTCTTTTCCTATGTCAAAAGTTTTAGTTTTCGAGGGTAATAGCTACGTATGTTGGAAAAAAAAAGATATTAGACTATTTTATGATTGCACATGGTAAAGAAAGTGCTTAAAGGCTCTTTTCCTATGTCAAAAGTTTTAGTTTTCGAGGGTAATAGATACGTATGTTGAAAAAATGAAGATATTAGGACTATTTTATATTGCAAATGGTAACGAATGTGATTAAAGGCTCTTTTCCTATGTCAAAAGTTTTAGTTTTCGAGGGTAATAGATACGTATGTTGAAAAAATGAAGATATTAGACTATTTTATAATTGCAAATGGTAACGAATGTGATTAAAGGCTCTTTTCCTATGTCAAAAGTTTTAGTTTTCGAGGGTAATAGATACGTATGTTGAAAAAATGAAGATATTAGACTATTTTATGATTGCACATGGTAAAGAATGTGATTAAAGGCTCTTTTTCTATGGCAAAAGTTTTAGTTTTCGAGGGTAATAGCTACGTATGTTGAAAAAATGAAGATATTAGACTATTTTATGATTGCACATGGTAAAGAATGTGATTAAAGGCTCTTTTCCTATGTCAAAAATTTTAGTTTTCGAGGGTAATAGCTACGTATGTTGGAAAAATGAATATATTAGACTATTTTATGATTGCAAATGGTAAAGAATGTGATTAAAGGCTCTTTTCCTATGTCAAAAGTTTTAGTTTTCGAGGGTAATAGCTACGTATGATGAAAAAATGAAGATATTAGACTATTTTATAATTGCAAATGGTAACGAATGTGATTAAAGGCTCTTTTCCTATGTCAAAAGTTTTAGTTTTCGAGGGTAATAGCTACGTATGTTGGAAAAATGAAGATATTAGACTATTTTATGATTGCACATGGTAAAGAAAGTGCTTAAAGGCTCTTTTCCTATTTCAAAAGTTTTCGTTTTCGTGGGTAATAGCTACGTATGTTGGAAAAATGATGATATTAGACTATTTTATGATTGCAAATGGTAAAGAATGTGATTAAAGGCTCTTTTCCTATGTCAAAAGTTTTAGTTTTCGAGGTAATAGCTACGTATGTTGAAAAAATGAAGATATTAGACTATTTTATGATTGCACATGGTAAAGAATGTGATTAAAGGCTCTTTTCCTATTTCAAAAGTTTTAGTTTTCGAGGGGTAATAGCTACGTATGTTGAAAAAATGAAGTTATTAGATTATTTATGATTGCAAATGGTAAAGAATGTGATTAAAGGCTCTTTTCCTATTTCAAAAGTTTTCGTTTTCGAGTGTAATAGCTACGTATGTTGGAAAAATGAAGATATTAGACTATTTTATGATTGCACATGGTAAAGAAAGTGCTTAAAGGCTCTTTTCCTATTTCAAAAGTTTTAGTTTTCGAAGGTAATAGCTACGTATGTTGAAAAAAATTAAGATATTAGACTATTTTATGATTGCAAATGGTAAAGAATGTGATTAAAGGCTCTTTTCCTATTTCAAAAGTTTTCGTTTTCGAGGGTAATAGCTACGTATGTTGAAAAAATGAAGTTAATTAGATTATTTTATGATTGCAAATGGTAAAGAATGTGATTAAAGGCTCTTTTCCTATTTCAAAAGTTTTCGTTTTCGAGTGTAATAGCTACGTATGTTGGAAAAATGAAGATATTAGACTATTTTATGATTGCACATGGTAAAGAAAGTGCTTAAAGGCTCTTTTCCTATGTCAAAAGTTTTAGTTTTCGAGGTAATAGCTACGTATGTTGAAAAAATGAAGATATTAGACTATTTTATGATTGCACATGGTAAAGAATGTGATTAAAGGCTCTTTTCCTATTTCAAAAGTTTTAGTTTTCGAGGGTAATAGCTACGTATGTTGGAAAAATGAAGATATTAGACTATTTTATGATTGCACATGGTAAAGAATGTGCTTAAAGGCTCTTTTCCTATGTCAAAAGTTTTCGTTTTCGAGGGTAATAGCTACGTATGTTGGAAAAATGAAGATATTAGACTATTTTATGATTGCACATGGTAAAGAATGTGATTAAAGGCTCTTTTCCTATGTCAAAAGTTTTAGTTTTCGAGGGTAATAGCTACGTATGTTGAAAAAATGAAGATATTAGACTATTTTATAGATTGCAAATGGTAACGAAAGTGATTAAAGGCTCTTTTCCTATGTCAAAAGTTTTAGTTTTCGAGGGTAATAGCTAAGTATGTTGAAAAAATGAAGATATTAGACTATTTTATGATTGCACATGGTAAAGAATGTGATTAAAGGCTCTTTTCCCTATGTCAAAAGTTTAAGTTTTCGAGGGTAATAGCTAGGCATATGTTGGAAAAATGAAGATATTAGACTATTTTATGATTGCACATGGTAAAGAATGTTCTTAAAGGCTCTTTTCCTATGGCAAAAGTTTTCGTTTTCGAGGGGTAATAGCTACGTATGTTGGAAAAATGAAGATATTAGACTATTTTATGATTGCACATGGTGAAAGAATGTGATTAAAAGTTCTTTTCCTATGTCAAAAGTTTTAGTTTTCGAGGGTAATAGCTACGTATGTGGAAAAAATGAAGATATTAGACTATTTTATGATTGCACATGGTAAAGAAAGTGCTTAAAGGCTCTTTTCCTATTTCAAAAGTTTTAGTTTTCGAGGGTAATAGCTACGTATGTTGAAAAAATGAAGATATTAGACTATTTTCTGTTTGATTATGGTAAAGAATGTGATTAAAGGCTCTTTTCCTATTTCAAAAGTTTTTGTTTTCGAGATTAATAGCTACGTATGTTGGAAAAATGAAGATATTAGACTATTTTATGATTGCAAATGGTAAAGAATGTGATTAAAGGCTCTTTTCTTATGTCAAAAGTTTTAGTTTTCGAGGGTAATAGCTACGTATGTTGGAAAAATGAAGATATTAGACTATTTTGCACATGGTAAAGAATGTGATTAAAGGCTCTTTTCCTATGGCAAAAGTTTTAGTTTTCGAGGGTAATAGCTACGTATGTTGAAAAAATGAAGATATTAGACTATTTTATGATTGCACATGGTAAAGAATGTGATTAAAGGCTCTTTTCCTATGTCAAAAGTTTTAGTTTTCTAGGGTAATAGCTACGTATGTTGGAAAAATGAAGATATTCGACTATTTTATGATTGCACATGGTAAAGAAAGTGCTTAAAGGCTCTTTTCCTATTTCAAAAGTTTTAGTTTTCGAGGGGTAATAGCTACGTATGTTGAAAAAATGAAGATATTAGACTATTTTATGATTGCAAATGGTAAAGAATGTGATTAAAGGCTCTTTTCCTATGTCAAAAGTTTTAGTTTTCGAGGGTAATAGCTACGTATGTTGAAAAAATGAAGATATTAGACTATTTTATGATTGCAAATGGTAAAGAATGTGATTAAAGGCTCTTTTCCTATGTCAAAAGTTTTAGTTTTCGAGGGTAATAGCTACGTATGTTGAAAAAATGAAGATATTAGACTATTCTATGATTGCACATGGTAAAGAATGTGCTTAAAGGCTCTTTTCCTATGGCAAAAGTTTTCGTTTTCGAGGGTAATAGCTACGTATGTTGGAAAAATGAAGATATTAGACTATTTTATGATTGCACATGGTAAAGAAAGTGCTTAAAGGCTCTTTTCCTATTTCAAAAGTTTTAGTTTTCGAGGGTAATAGCTACGTATGTTGAAAAAATGAAGATATTAGACTATTTTATGATTGCAAATGGTAAAGAATGTGATTAAAGGCTCTTTTCCTATTTCAAAAGTTTTCGTTTTCGAGGGTAATAGCTACGTATGTTGGAAAAATGAAGATATTAGACTATTTTATGATTGCACATGGTAAAGAATGTGATTAAAGGCTCTTTTCCTATGTCAAAAGTTTTAGTTTTCGAGGGTAATAGTTACGTATGTTGAAAAAATAAAGATATTAGACTATTTTATGATTGCAAATGGTAAAGAATGTGATTAAAGGCTCTTTTCCTATGTCAAAAGTTTTAGTTTTCGAGGGTAATAGCTACGTATGTTGGAAAAATGAAGATATTCGACTATTTTATGATTGCAAACGGTAAAGAATGTGATTAAAGGCTCTTTTCCTATGTCAAAAGTTTTAGTTTTCGAGGGTAATAGCTACGTATGTTGGAAAAATGAAGATATTAGACTATTTTATGATTGCACATGGTAAAGAAAGTGCTTAAAGGCTCTTTTCCTATTTCAAAAGTTTTAGTTTTCGAGGGTAATAGCTACGTATGTTGAAAAAATGAAGATATTAGACTATTTTATGATTGCACATGGTAAAGAATGTGCTTAAAGGCTCTTTTCCTATGGCAAGAGTTTTCGTTTTCGAGGGTAATAGCTACGTATGTTGGAAAAATGAAGATATTAGACTATTTTATGATTGCACATGGTAAAGAATGTGATTAAAGGTTCTTTTCCTATGTCAAAAGTTTTAGTTTTCGAGGGTAATAGCTACGTATGTTGGAAAAATGAAGATATTAGACTATTTTATGATTGCACATGGTAAAGAAAGTGCTTAAAGGCTCTTTTCCTATTTCAAAAGTTTTAGTTTTCGAGGGTAATAGCTACATATGTTGAAAAAATGAAGATATTAGACTATTTTATGATTGCACATGGTAAAGAATGTGATTAAAGGCTCTTTTCCTATGTCAAAAGTTTTAGTTTTCGAGGGTAATAGCTACGTATGTTGAAAAAATGAAGATATTAGACTATTTTATGATTGCATATGGTAAAGAATGTGATTAAAGGCTCTTTTCCTATGTCAAAAGTTTTAGTTTTCGAGGGTGATAGCTACGTATGTTGGAAAAATGAAGATATTAGACTATTTTATGATTGCACATGGTAAAGAAAGTGCTTAAAGGCTCTTTTCCTATTTCAAAAGTTTTAGTCTTCGAGGGTAATAGCTACGTATGTTGAAAAAATGAAGATATTAGACTATTTTATGATTGCAAATGGTAAAGAATGTGATTAAAGGCTCTTTTCCTATGTCAAAAGTTTTAGTTTTCGAGGGTAATAGCTACGTATGTTGAAAAAATGAAGATATTAGACTATTTTATGATTGCAAATGGTAAAGAATGTGATTAAAGGCTCTTTTCCTATGTCAAAAGTTTTAGTTTTCGAGGGTAATAGCTACGTATGTTGAAAAAATGAAGATATTAGACTATTTTATGATTGCACATGGTAAAGAATGTGCTTAAAGGCTCTTTTCCTATGGCAAAAGTTTTAGTTTTCGAGGGTAATAGCTACGTATGTTGAAAAAATGAAGATATTAGACTATTTTATGATTGCAAATGGTAAAGAATGTGATTAAAGGCTCTTTTCCTATGTCAAAAGTTTTAGTTTTCGAGGGTAATAGCTACGTATGTTGAAAAAATGAAGATATTAGACTATTTTATGATTGCAAATGGTAAAGAATGTGATTAAAGGCTCTTTTCCTATTTCAAAAGTTTTCGTTTTCGAGGGTAATAGCTACGTATGTTGGAAAAATGAAGATATTAGACTATTTTATGATTGCACATGGTAAAGAATGTGCTTAAAGGCTCTTTTCCTATGTCAAAAGTTTTAGTTTTCGAGGGTAATAGCTACGTATGTTGAAAAATGAAGATATTAGACTATTTTATGATTGCAAATGGTAAAGAATGTGATTAAAGGCTCTTTTCCTATTTCAAAAGTTTTAGTTTTCGAGGGTAATAGCTACGTATGTTGAAAAAATGAAGATATTAGACTATTTTATGATTGCAAACGGTAAAGAATGTGATTAAAGGCTCTTTTCCTATGTCAAAAGTTTTACTTTTCGAGGGTAATAGCTACGTATGTTGAAAAATGAAGATATTAGACTATTTTATGATTGCAAATGGTAAAGAATGTGATTAAAGGCTCTTTTCCTATGTCAAAAGTTTTAGTTTTCGAGGGTAATAGCTACGTATGTTGAAAAAATGAAGATATTAGATTATTTTATGATTGCAAACGGTAAAGAATGTGATTAAAGGCTCTTTTCCTATGTCAAAAGTTTTACTTTTCGAGGGTAATAGCTACGTATGTTGAAAAAATGAAGATATTAGACTATTTTATAATTGCAAATGGTAACGAATGTGATTAAAGGCTCTTTTCCTATGTCAAAAGTTTTAGTTTTCGAGGGTAATAGCTACGTATGTTGAAAAAAATGAAGATATTAGACTATTTTATGATTGCAACATGGTAAAGAATGTGATTAAAGGCTCTTTTCCTATGTCAAAAGTTTTAGTTTTCGAGGGTAATAGCTACGTATGTTGAAAAAATGAAGATATTAGACTATTTTATGATTGCACATGGTAAAGAATGTGATTAAAGGCTCTTTTCCTATGTCAAAAGTTTTAGTTTTCGAGGGTAATAGCTACGTATGTTGGAAAAATGAAGATATTAGACTATTTTATGATTGCACATGGTAAAGAATGTGCTTAAAGGCTCTTTTCCTATCAAAAGTTTTAGTTTTCGAGGGTAATAGCTACGTATGTTGAAAAAATGAAGATATTAGACTATTTTATGATTGCAAATGGTAAAGAATGTGATTAAAGGCTCTTTTCCTATTTCAAAAGTTTTCGTTTTCGAGGGTAATAGCTACGTATGTTGGAAAAATGAAGATATTAGACTATTTTATGATTGCACATGGTAAAGAATGTGATTAAAGGCTCTTTTCCTATGTCAAAAGTTTTAGTTTTCGAGGGTAATAGCTACGTATGTTGGAAAAATGAAGATATTAGACTATTTTATGATTGCACATGGTAAAGAATGTGATTAAAGGCTCTTTTCCTATGGCAAAAGTTTTAGTTTTCGAGGGTAATAGCTACGTATGTTGGAAAAATGAAGATATTAGACTATTTATGATTGCACATGGTAAAGAATGTGATTAAAGGCTCTTTTCCTATGTCAAAAGTTTTAGTTTTCGAGGGTAATAGCTACGTATGTTGGAAAAATGAAGATATTAGACTATTTTATGATTGCACATGGTAAAGAAAGTGCTTAAAGGCTCTTTTCCTATTTCAAAAGTTTTAGTTTTCGAGGGTAATAGCTACGTATGTTGAAAAAATGAAGATATTAGACTATTTTATGATTGCAAATGGTAAAGAATGTGATTAAAGGCTCTTTTCCTATGTCAAAAGTTTTAGTTTTCGAGGGTAATAGCTACGTATGTTGGAAAAATGAAGATATTAGACTATTTTATGATTGCACATGGTAAAGAATGTGATTAAAGGCTCTTTTCCTATGTCAAAAGTTTTAGTTTTCGAGGGTAATAGCTACGTATGTTGAAAAAATGAAGATATTAGACTATTTTATGATTGCAAATGGTAAAGAATGTGATTAAAGGCTCTTTTCCTATGTCAAAAGTTTTAGTTTTCGAGGGTAATAGCTACGTATGTTGAAAAAATGAAGATATTAGACTATTTTATGATTGCACATGGTAAAGAATGTGATTAAAGGCTCTTTTCCTATGTCAAAAGTTTTAGTTTTCGAGGGTAATAGCTACGTATGTTGAAAAAATGAAGATATTAGACTATTTTATGATTGCAAATGGTAAAGAATGTGATTAAAGGCTCTTTTCCTATTTCAAAAGTTTTAGTTTTCGAGGGTAATAGCTACGTATGTTGAAAAATAAGATATTAGACTATTTTATGATTGCAAATGGTAAAGAATGTGATTAAAGGCTCTTTTCCTATGTCAAAAGTTTTAGTTTTCGAGGGTAATAGCTACGTATGTTGAAAAAATGAAGATATTAGACTATTTTATGATTGCAAATGGTAAAGAATGTGATTAAAGGCTCTTTTCCTATGTCAAAAGTTTTAGTTTTCGAGGGTAATACCTACGTATGTTGAAAAAATGAAGATATTAGACTATTTTATAATTGCAAATGGTAACGAATGTGATTAAAGGCTCTTTTCCTATGTCAAAAGTTTTAGTTTTCGAGGGTAATAGCTACGTATGTTGAAAAAATGAAGATATTAGACTATTTTATGATTGCACATGGTAAAGAATGTGATTAAAGGCTCTTTTCCTATTTCAAAAGTTTAAGTTTTCGAGGGTATAGCTACGTATGTTGGAAAAATGAAGATATTAGACTATTTTATGATTGCACATGGTAAAGAATGTGCTTAAAGGCTCTTTTCCTATGGCAAAAGTTTTCGTTTTCGAGGGTAATAGCTACGTATGTTGGAAAAATGAAGATATTAGACTATTTTATGATTGCACATGGTAAAGAATGTGATTAAAGGCTCTTTTCCTATGTCAAAAGTTTTAGTTTTTTAGGGTAATAGCTACGTATGTTGGAAAAATGAAGATATTAGATTATTTTATGATTGCACATGGTAAAGAAAGTGCTTAAAGGCTCTTTTCCTATTTCAAAAGTTTTAGTTTTCGAGGGTAATAGCTACGTATGTTGAAAAAATGAAGATATTAGACTATTTTATAATTGCAAATGGTAACGAATGTGATTAAAGGCTCTTTTCCTATTTCAAAAGTTTTCGTTTTCGAGGCTAATAGCTACGTATGTTGGAAAAATGAAGATATTAGACTATTTTATAATTGCAAATGGTAACGAATGTGATTAAAGGCTCTTTTCCTATGTCAAAAGTTTTAGTTTTCGAGGGTAATAGCTACGTATGTTGAAAAAATGAAGATATTAGACTATTTTATAATTGCAAATGGTAACGAATGTGATTAAAGGCTCTTTTCCTATGTCAAAAGTTTTAGTTTTCGAGGGTAATAGCTACGTATGTTGAAAAAATGAAGATATTAGACTATTTTATGATTGCAAATGGTAAAGAATGTGATTAAAGGCTCTTTTCCTATTTCAAAAGTTTTCGTTTTCGAGGGTAATAGCTACTTATGTTGGAAAAATGAAGATATTAGACTATTTTATGATTGCACATGGTAAAGAATGTGATTAAAGGCTTTTTTCCTATGTCAAAAGTTTTAGTTTTCGAGGGTAATAGCTACGTACGTTGAAAAAATGAAGATATTAGACTATTTTATGATTGCACATGGTAAAGAAAGTGCTTAAAGGCTCTTTTCCTATTTCAAAAGTTTTAGTTTTCGAGGGTAATAGCTAGGTATGTTGAAAAAATGAAGATATTAGACTATTTTATGATTGCAAATGGTAAAGAATGTGATTAAAGGCTCTTTTCCTATGTCAAAAGTTTTAGTTTTCGAGGGTAATAGCTACGTATGTTGAAAAAATGAAGATATTAGACTATTTTATGATTGCAAACGGTAAAGAATGTGATTAAAGGCTCTTTTCCTATGTCCAAAGTTTTAGTTTTTGAGGGTAATAGCTACGTATGTTGAAAAAATGAAGATATTAGACTATTTTATGATTGCAAATTGTAAAGAATGTGATTAAAGGCTCTTTTCCTATTTCAAAAGTTTTAGTTTTCGAGGGTAATAGCTACGTATGTTGAAAAAATGAAGATATTAGACTATTTTATGATTGCACATGGTAAAGAATGTGATTAAAGGCTCTTTTCCTATGTCAAAAGTTTTAGTTTTCGAGGGTAATAGCTACGTATGTTGAAAAAATGAAGATATTAGACTATTTTATGATTGCAAATGGTAAAGAATGTGATTAAAGGCTCTTTTCCTATTTCAAAAGTTTTCGTTTTGAGGGTAATAGCTACGTATGTTGGAAAAATGAAGATATTAGACTATTTTATGATTGCAAATGGTAAAGAATGTGATTAAAGGCTCTTTTCCTATTTCAAAAGTTTTAGTTTTCGAGGGTAATAGCTACGTATGTTGAAAAAATGAAGATATTAGACTATTTTATGATTGCACATGGTAAATAATGTGATTAAAGGCTCTTTTCCTATGTCAAAAGTTTTAGTTTTCGAGGGTAATAGCTACTATGTTGAAAAAATGAAGATATTAGACTATTTTATGATTGCAAATGGTAAAGAAAGTGATTAAAGGCTCTTTTCCTATTTCAAAAGTTTTCGTTTTCGAGGGTAATAGCTACGTATGTTGGAAAAATGAAGATATTAGACTATTTTATGATTGCACATGGTAAAGAATGTGATTAAAGGCTCTTTTCCTATGTCAAAAGTTTTAGTTTTCGAGGGTAATAGCTACGTATGTTGAAAAAATGAAGATATTAGACTATTTTATGATTGCAAATGGTAAAGAAAGTGCTTAAAGGCTCTTTTCCTATTTCAAAAGTTTTAGTTTTCGAGTGGAGGGTAATAGCTACGTATGTTGGAAAAATGAAGATATTAGACTATTTTATGATTGCAAATGGTAAAGAATGTGATTAAAGGCTCTTTTCCTATTTCAAAAGTTTTGTTTTCGAGGGTAATAGCTACGTATGTTGGAAAAATGAAGATATTAGACTATTTTATGATTGCAAATGGTAAAGAATGTGATTAAAGGCTCTTTTCCTATGTCAAAAGTTTTAGTTTTCGAGGGTAATAGCTACGTATGTTCAAAAATGAAGATATTAGACTATTTTATAATTGCAAATGGTAACGAATGTGATTAAAGGCTCTTTTCCTATGTCAAAAGTTTTAGTTTTCGAGGGTAATAGCTACGTATGTTGAAAAAATGAAGATATTAGACTATTTTATGATTGCAAATGGTAAAGAATGTGATTAAAGGCTCTTTTCCTATGTCAAAAGTTTTAGTTTTCGAGGGTAATAGCTACGTATGTTGGAAAAATGAAGATATTAGACTATTTTATGATTGCAAATGGTAAAGAATGTGATTAAAGGCTCTTTTCCTATGTCAAAAGTTTTAGTTTTCGAGGGTAATAGCTACGTATGTTGAAAAAATGAAGATATTAGACTATTTTATGATTGCACATGGTAAAGAATGTGATTAAAGGCTCTTTTCCTATTTCAAAAGTTTTAGTTTTCGAGGGTAATAGCTACGTATGTTGAAAATGAAGATATTAGACTATTTTATGATTGCACATGGTAAAGAATGTGATTAAAGGCTCTTTTCCTATGTCAAAAGTTTTAGTTTTCGAGGGTAATAGCTACGTATGTTGAAAAAATGAAGATATTAGACTATTTTATGATTGCAAACGGTAAAGAATGTGATTAAAGGCTCTTTTCCTATGTCAAAAGTTTTAGTTTTCGAGGGTAATAGCTACGTATGTTGAAAAAATGAAGATATTAGACTATTTTATGATTGCAAATGGTAAAGAATGTGATTAAAGGCTCTTTTCCTATTTCAAAAGTTTTAGTTTTCGAGGGTAATAGCTACGTATGTTGAAAAAATGAAGATATTAGACTATTTTATGATTGCACATGGTAAAGAAGTGATTAAAGGCTCTTTTCCTATTTCAAAAGTTTTAGTTTTCGAGGGTAATAGCTACGTATGTTGAAAAAATGAAGATATTAGACTATTTTATGATTGCAAATGGTAAAGAAGGTGATTAAAGGCTCTTTTCCTATTTCAAAAGTTTTAGTTTTCGAGGGTAATAGCTACGTATGTTGAAAAATGAAGATATTAGACTATTTTATGATTGCAAATGGTAAAGAATGCGATTAAAGGCTCTTTTCCTATTTCAAAAGTTTTCGTTTTCGAGGGTAATAGCTACGTATGTTGGAAAAAATGAAGATATTAGACTATTTTATGATTGCACATGGTAAAGAATGTGATTAAAGGCTCTTTTCCTATGTCAAAAGTTTTAGTTTTCGAGGGTAATAGCTACGTATGTTGAAAAAATGAAGATATTAGACGATTTTATGATTGCAAATGGTAAAGAAGTGCTTAAAGGCTCTTTTCCTATTTCAAAAGTTTTAGTTTTCGAGGGTAATAGCTACGTATGTTGAAAAAATGAAGATATTAGACTATTTTATGATTGCAAATGGTAAAGAATGTGATTAAAGGCTCTTTTCCTATTTCAAAAGTTTTCGTTTTCGAGGGTAATAGCTACGTATGTTGGAAAAATGAAGATATTAGACTATTTTATGATTGCAAATGGTAAAGAATGTGATTAAAGGCTCTTTTCCTATTTCAAAAGTTTTCGTTTTCCAGGGTAATAGCTACGTATGTTGGAAAATGAAGATATTAGACTATTTTATGATTGGAAATGGTAAAGAATGTGATTAAAGGCTCTTTTCCTATTTAAAAGTTTTAGTTTTTGAGGGTAATAGCTACGTATGTTGAAAAATGAATATATTAGACTATTTTATGAATACAAATGGTAAAGAATGTGATTAAAGGCTCTTTTCCATTTCAAAAGTTTTAGTTTTCGAGGGTAATAGCTACGTATGTTGAAAAAATGAAGATATTAGACTATTTTATGATTGCAAATGGTAAAGAATGTGATTAAAGGCTCTTTTCCTATTTCAAAAGTTTTAGATTTCGAGGGTAATAGCTACGTATGTTGAAAAATGAAGATATTAGACTATTTTATGATTGCAAATGGTAAAGAATGTGATTAAAGGCTCTTTTCCTATGTCAAAAGTTTTAGTTTTCGAGGGTAATAGCTACGTATGTTGAAAAATGAAGATATTAGACTATTTTATGATTGCACATGGTAAAGAATGTGATTAAAGGCTCTTTTCCTATTTCAAAAGTTTTAGTTTTCGAGGGTAATAGCTACGTATGTTGAAAAATGAAGATATTAGACTATTTTATGATTGCACATGGTAAAGAAAGTGCTTAAAGGCTCTTTTCCTATTTCAAAAGTTTTAGTTTTCGAGGGTAATAGCTACGTATGTTGAAAAATGAAGATATTAGACTATTTTATGATTGCACATGGTAAAGAAAGTGCTTAAAGGCTCTTTTCCTATTTCAAAGTTTTAGTTTTCGAGGGTAATAGCTACGTATGTTGAAAAAATGAAGATATTAGACTATTTTATGATTGCAAATGGTAAAGAATGTGATTAAAGGCTCTTTTCCTATTTCAAAAGTTTTAGTTTTCGAGGGTAATAGCTACGTATGTTGGAAAAATGAAGATATTAGACTATTTTATGATTGCACATGGTAAAGAAAGTGATTAAAGGCTCTTTTCCTATGTCAAAAGTTTTAGTTTTCGAGGGTAATAGCTACGTATGTTGAAAAATGAAGATATTAGACTATTTTATGATTGCACATGGTAAAGAAAGTGCTTAAAGGCACTTTTCTATTTCAAAAGTTTTAGTTTTCGAGGGTAATAGCTACGTATGTTGAAAAAATGAAGATATTAGACTATTTTATGATTGCACATGGTAAAGAAAGTGATTAAAGGCTCTTTTCCTATTTCAAAAGTTTTAGTTTTCGAGGGTAATAGCTACGTATGTTGGAAAAATGAAGATATTAGACTATTTTATGATTGCACATGGTAAAGAATGTGATTAAAGGCTCTTTTCCTATTTCAAAAGTTTTAGTTTTCGAGGGTAATAGCTACGTATGTTGGAAAAATGAAGATATTAGACTATTTTATGATTGCAAATGGTAAAGAATGTGATTAAAGGCTCTTTTCCTATGTCAAAAGTTTTAGTTTTCGAGGGTAATAGCTACGTATGTTGAAAAAATGAAGATATTAGACTATTTTATGATTGCACATGGTAAAGAAAGTGATTAAAGGCTCTTTTCCTATTTCAAAAGTTTTAGTTTTCGAGGGTAATAGCTACGTATGTTGAAAAAATGAAGATATTAGACTATTTTATGATTGCAAATGGTAAAGAATGTGATTAAAGGCTCTTTTCCTATTTCAAAAGTTTTAGTTTTCGAGGGTAATAGCTACGTATGTTGAAAAAATGAAGATATTAGACTATTTTATGATTGCACATGGTAAAGAATGTGATTAAAGGCTCTTTTCCTATTTCAAAAGTTTTAGTTTTCGAGGGTAATAGCTACGTATGTTGAAAAATGAAGATATTAGACTATTTTATGATTGCAAATGGTAAAGAATGTGATTAAAGGCTCTTTTCCTATGTCAAAAGTTTTAGTTTTCGAGGGTAATAGCTACGTATGTTGAAAAAATGAAGATATTAGACTATTTTATGATTGCAATGGTAAAGAATGTGATTAAAGGCTCTTTTCCTATGTCAAAAGTTTTAGTTTTCGAGGGTAATAGCTACGTATGTTGAAAAAATGAAGATATTAGACTATTTTATGATTGCAAATGGTAAAGAATGTGATTAAAGGCTCTTTTCCTATTTCAAAAGTTTTAGTTTTCGAGGGTAATAGCTACGTATGTTGAAAAAATGAAGATATTAGACTATTTTATGATTTCAATGGTAAAGAATGTGATTAAAGGCTCTTTTCCTATGTCAAAAGTTTTAGTTTTCGAGGGTAATAGCTACGTATGTTGAAAAAATGAAGATATTAGACTATTTTATGATTGCAAATGGTAAAGAATGTGATTAAAGGCTCTTTTCCTATGTCAAAAGTTTAGTTTTCGAGGGTAATAGCTACGTATGTTGAAAAAATGAAGATATTAGACTATTTTATGATTGCAAATGGTAAAGAATGTGATTAAAGGCTCTTTTCCTATGTCAAAAGTTTTAGTTTTCGAGGGTAATAGCTACGTATGTTGAAAAAATAAAGATATTAGACTATTTTATGATTGCACATGGTAAAGAATGTGATTAAAGGCTCTTTTCCTATTTCAAAAGTTTAAGTTTTCGAGGGTAATAGCTACGTATGTTGGAAAAATGAAGATATTAGACTATTTTATGATTGCACATGGTAAAGAATGTGCTTAAAGGCTCTTTTCCTATGGCAAAAGTTTTCGTTTTCGAGGGTAATAGCTACGTATGTTGCAAAAATGAAGATATTAGACTATTTTATGATTGCACATGGTAAAGAATGTGATTAAAGGCTCTTTTCCTATGTCAAAAGTTTTAGTTTTCGAGGGTAATAGCTACGTATGTTGGAAAAATGAAGATATTAGACTATTTTATGATTGCACATGGTAAAGAAAGTGCTTAAAGGCTCTTTTCCTATTCAAAAGTTTTAGTTTTCGAGGGTAATAGCTACGTATGTTGAAAAAATGAAGATATTAGACTATTTTATAATTGCAAATGGTAACGAATGTGATTAAAGGCTCTTTTCCTATTTCAAAAGTTTTAGTTTTCGAGGGTAATAGCTACGTATGTTGGAAAAATGAAGATATTAGACTATTTTATGATTGCAAATGGTAAAGAATGTGATTAAAGGCTCTTTTCCTATGTCAAAAGTTTTAGTTTTCGAGGGTAATAGCTACGTATGTTGAAAAAATGAAGATATTAGACTATTTTATAATTGCAAATGGTAACGAATGTGATTAAAGGCTCTTTTCCTATGTCAAAAGTTTTAGTTTTCGAGGGTAATAGCTACGTATGTTGAAAAAATGAAGATATTAGACTATTTTATGATTGCAAATGGTAAAGAATGTGATTAAAGGCTCTTTTCCTATGTCAAAAGTTTTAGTTTTCGAGGGTAATAGCTACGTATGTTGGAAAAATGAAGATATTAGACTATTTTATGATTGCACATGGTAAAGAATGTGATTAAAGGCTCTTTTCCTATGTCAAAAGTTTTAGTTTTCGAGGGTAATAGCTACGTATGTTGAAAAAATGAAGATATTAGACTATTTTATGATTGCACATGGTAAAGAAAGTGCTTAAAGGGTCTTTTACTATTTCAAAAGTTTTAGTTTTCGAGGGTAATAGCTACGTATGTTGAAAAAATGAAGATATTAGACTATTTTATGATTGCAAATGGTAAAGAATGTGATTAAAGGCTCTTTTCCTATGTCAAAAGTTTTAGTTTTCGAGGGTAATAGCTACGTATGTTGAAAAAATGAAGATATTAGACTATTTTATGATTGCAAATGGTAAAGAATGTGATTAAAGGCTCTTTTCCTATTTCAAAAGTTTTAGTTTTCGAGGGTAATAGCTACGTATGTTGAAAAAATGAAGATATTAGACTATTTTATGATTGCACATGGTAAAGAAAGTGCTTAAAGGCTCTTTTCCTATTTCAAAAGTTTTAGTTTTCGAGGGTAATAGCTACGTATGTTGAAAAAATGAAGATATTAGACTATTTTATGATTGCAAATGGTAAAGAATGTGATTAAAGGCTCTTTTCCTATTTCAAAAGTTTTCGTTTTTGAGGGTAATAGCTACGTATGTTGGAAAAATGAAGATATTAGACTATTTTATGATTGCAAATGGTAAGGAATGTGATTAAAGGCTCTTTTCCTATTTCAAAAGTTTTCGTTTTCGAGGGTAATAGCTACGTATGTTGGAAAAATGAAGATATTAGACTATTTTATGATTGCACATGGTAAAGAATGTGATTAAAGGCTCTTTTCCTATGTCAAAAGTTTTAGTTTTCGAGGGTAATAGCTACGTATGTTGAAAAAATGAAGATATTAGACTATTTCATGATTGCAAATGGTAAAGAAAGTGCTTAAAGGCTCTTTTCCTATTTCAAAAGTTTTAGTTTTCGAGGGTAATAGCTAGGTATGTCGAAAAAATGAAGATATTAGACTATTTTATGATTGCACATGGTAAAGAAAGTGCTTAAAGGCTCTTTTCCTATTTAAAAAGTTTTAGTTTTCGAGGGTAATAGCTACGTATGTTGAAAAAATGAAGATATTAGACTATTTTATGATTGCAAATGGTAAAGAATGTGATTATGGGCTCTTTTCCTATTTCAAAAGTTTTCGTTTTCGAGGGTAATAGCTACATATGTTGGAAAAATGGAGATATTAGACTATTTTATGATTGCAAATGGTAAAGAATGTGATTAAAGACTCTTTTCCTATTTCAAAAGTTTTCGTTTTCGAGGGTAATAGCTACGTATGTTGAAAAAATGAAGATATTAGACTATTTTATGATTGCACATGGTAAAGAAAGTGCTTAAAGGCTCTTTTCCTAATTCAAAAGTTTTCGTTTTCGAGGGTAATAGCTACGTATGTTGGAAAAATGAAGATATTAGACTATTTTATGATTGCACATGGTAAAGAATCTGATTAAAGGCTCTTTTCCTATGTCAAAAGTTTTAGTTTTCGAGGGTAATAGCTACGTATGTTGAAAAAATGAAGATATTAGACTATTTTATGATTGCAAATGGTAAAGAAAGTGCTTAAAGGCTCTTTTCCTATTTCAAAAGTTTTAGTTTTCGAGGGTAATAGCTACGTATGTTGAAAAAATGAAGATATTAGACTATTTTATGATTGCAAATGGTAAAGAATGTGATTATGGGCTCTTTTCCTATTTCAAAAGTTTTCGTTTTCGAGGGTAATAGCTACGTATGTTGGGAAAATGGAGATATTAGACTATTTTGTGATTGCAAATAGTAAAGAATGTGATTAAAGGCTCTTTTCCTATTTGAAAAGTTTTCGTTTTCGAGGGTAATAGCTACGTATGTTGGAAAAATGAAGATATTAGACTATTTTATGATTGCACATGGTAAAGAATGTGATTAAAGGCTCTTTTCCTATGTCAAAAGTTTTAGTTTTCGAGGGTAATAGCTACGTATGTTGAAAAAATAAAGATATTAGACTATTTTATGATTGCAAATGGTAAAGAAAGTGCTTAAAGGCTCTTTTCCTATTTCTAAAGTTTTAGTTTTCGAGTCGAGGGTAATAGCTACGTATGTTGAAAAAATGAAGATATTAGACTATTTTATGATTGCAAATGGTAAAGAATGTGATTAAAGGCTCTTTTCCTATTTCAAAAGTTTTCGTTTTCGAGGGTAATAGCTGCGTATGTTGGAAAAATGAAGATATTAGACTATTTTATGATTGCACATGGTAAAGAATGTGATTAAAGGCTCTTTTCCTATGTCAAAAGTTTTAGTTTTCGAGGGTAATAGCTACGTATGTTTGAAAAATGAAGATATTAGACTATTTTATGATTGCACATGGTAAAGAAAGTGCTTAAAGGCTCTTTTCCTATTTCAAAAGTTTTAGTTTTCGAGGGTAATAGCTACGTATGTTGAAAAAATGAAGATATTAGACTATTTTATGATTGCACATGGTAAGGAAAGTGCTTAAAGGCTCTTTTCCTATTTCAAAAAATTTAGTTTTCGAGGGTAATAGCTACTTATGTTGAAAAAATGAAGATATTAGACTATTTTATGATTGCACATGGTAAAGAATGTGATTAAAGGCTCTTTTCCTATGTCAAAAGTTTTAGTTTTCGAGGGTAATAGCTACGTATGTTGGAAAAATGAAGATATTAGACTATTTTATGATTGCACATGGTAAAGAAAGTGCTTAAAGGCTCTTTTCCTATTTCAAAAGTTTTAGTTTTCGAGGGTAATAGCTACGTATGTTGAAAAAATGAAGATATTAGACTATTTTATGATTGCAAATGATAAAGAATGTGATTAAAGGCTCTTTTCCTATGTCTAAAGTTTTAGTTTTCGAGGGTAATAGCTACGTATGTTGGAAAAATGAAGATATTAGACTATTTTATGATTGCACATGGTAAAGAAAGTGATTAAAGGCTCTTTTCCTATGTCAAAAGTTTTAGTTTTCGAGGGTAATAGCTACGTATGATGAAAAAATGAAGATATTAGACTATTTTATGATTGCACATGGTAAAGAAAGTGCTTAAAGGCTCTTTTCCTATTTCAAAAGTTTTAGTTTTCGAGGGTAATAGCTACGTATGTTGAAAAAATGAAGATATTAGACTATTTTATGATTGCAAATGGTAAAGAATGTGATTAAAGGCTCTTTTCCTATTTCAAAAGTTTTCGTTTTCGAGGGTAATAGCTACGTATGTTGGAAAAATGAAGATATTAGACTATTTTATGATTGCACATGGTAAAGAATGTGATTAAAGGCTCTTTTCCTATGTCAAAAGTTTTAGTTTTCGAGGGTAATAGCTACGTATGTTGAAAAAATGAAGATATTAGACTATTTTATGATTGCAAATGGTAAAGAATGTGATTAAAGGCTCTTTTCTTATGTCAAAAGTTTTAGTTTTCGAGGGTAATAGCTACGTATGTTGAAAAAATGAAGATATTAGACTATTTTATGATTGCAAATGGTAAAGAATGTGATTAAAGGCTCTTTTCCTATGTCAAAAGTTTTAGTTTTCGAGGGTAATAGCTACGTATGTTGAAAAAAATGAAGATATTAGACTATTTTATGATTGTAAATGGTAAAGAATGTGATTAAAGGCTCATTTCCTATGTCAAAAGTTTTAGTTTTCGAGGGTAATAGCTACGTATGTTGAAAAAATGAAGATATTAGACTATTTTATGATTGCAAATGGTAAAGAATGTGATTAAAGGCTCTTTTCCTATTTCAAAAGTTTTCGTTTTCGAGGGTAATAGCTACGTATGTTGGAAAAATGAAGATATTATACTATTTTATGATTGCACATGGTAAAGAATGTGATTAAAGGCTCATTTCCTATGTCAAAAGTTTTAGTTTTCGAGGGTAATAGCTACGTATGTTGAAAAAAGGAAGATATTAGACTATTTTATGATTGCAAATGGTAAAGAATGTGATTAAGGGCTCTTTTCCTATGTCAAAAGTTTTAGTTTTCGAGGGTAATAGCTACGTATTTTGAAAAAATGAAGATATTAGACTATTTTATAATTGCAAATGGTAACGAATGTGATTAAAGGCTCTTTTCCTATGTCAAAAGTTTTAGTTTTCGAGGGTAATAGCTACGTATGTTGAAAAAATGAAGATATTAGACTATTTTATGATTGCACATGGAAAAGAATGTGATTAAAGGCTCTTTTCCTATTTCAAAAGTTTAAGTTTTCGAGGGTAATAGCTACGTATGTTGGAAAAATGAAGATATTAGACTATTTTATGATTGCACATGGTAAAGAAAGTGCTTAAAGGCTCTTTTCCTATGGCAAAAGTTTTCGTTTTCGAGGGTAATAGCTATGTATGTTGGAAAAATGAAGATATTAGACTATTTTATGATTGCACATGGTAAAGAATGTGATTAAAGGCTCTTTTCCTATTTCAAAAGTTTTAGTTTTCGAGGGTAATAGCTACGTATGTTGAAAAAATGAAGATATTAGACTATTTTATGATTGCACATGGTAAGGAAAGTGCTTAAAGGCTCTTTTCCTATTTCAAAAAATTTAGTTTTCGAGGGTAATAGCTACTTATGTTGAAAAAATGAAGATATTAGACTATTTTATGATTGCACATGGTAAAGAATGTGATTAAAGGCTCTTTTCCTATGTCAAAAGTTTTAGTTTTCGAGGGTAATAGCTACGTATGTTGGAAAAATGAAGATATTAGACTATTTTATGATTGCACATGGTAAAGAAAGTGCTTAAAGGCTCTTTTCCTATTTCAAAAGTTTTAGTTTTCGAGGGTAATAGCTACGTATGTTGAAAAAATGAAGATATTAGACTATTTTATGATTGCAAATGATAAAGAATGTGATTAAAGGCTCTTTTCCTATGTCTAAAGTTTTAGTTTTCGAGGGTAATAGCTACGTATGTTGGAAAAATGAAGATATTAGACTATTTTATGATTGCACATGGTAAAGAAAGTGATTAAAGGCTCTTTTCCTATGTCAAAAGTTTTAGTTTTCGAGGGTAATAGCTACGTATGATGAAAAAATGAAGATATTAGACTATTTTATGATTGCACATGGTAAAGAATGTGATTAAAGGCTCTTTTCCTATTTCAAAAGTTTTAGTTTTCGAGGGTAATAGCTACGTATGTTGAAAAAATGAAGATATTAGACTATTTTATGATTGCAAATGGTAAAGAATGTGATTAAAGGCTCTTTTCCTATTTCAAAAGTTTTCGTTTTCGAGGGTAATAGCTACGTATGTTGGAAAAATGAAGATATTAGACTATTTTATGATTGCACATGGTAAAGAATGTGATTAAAGGCTCTTTTCCTATGTCAAAAGTTTTAGTTTTCGAGGGTAATAGCTACGTATGTTGAAAAAATGAAGATATTAGACTATTTTATGATTGCAAATGGTAAAGAATGTGATTAAAGGCTCTTTTCTTATGTCAAAAGTTTTAGTTTTCGAGGGTAATAGCTACGTATGTTGGAAAAATGAAGATATTAGACTATTTTATGATTGCACATGGTAAAGAAAGTGCTTAAAGGCTCTTTTCCTATGGCAAAAGTTTTCGTTTTCGAGGGTAATAGCTATGTATGTTGGAAAAATGAAGATATTAGACTATTTTATGATTGCACATGGTAAAGAATGTGATTAAAGGCTCTTTTCCTATGTCAAAAGTTTTAGTTTTCTAGGGTAATAGCTACGTATGTTGGAAAAATGAAGATATTAGACTATTTTATGATTGCACATGGTAGAGAAAGTGCTTAAAGGCTCTTTTCCTATGTCAAAAGTTTTAGTTGTCGAGGGTAATAGCTACGTATGTTGAAAAAATGAAGATATTAGACTATTTTATGATTGCACATGGTAAAGAAAGTGCTTAAAGGCTCTTTTACTATTTCAAAAGTTTTAGTTTTCGAGGGTAATAGCTACGTATGTTGAAAAAATGAAGATATTAGACTATTTTATGATTGCAAATGGTAAAGAATGTGATTAAAGGCTCTTTTCCTATGTCAAAAGTTTTAGTTTTCGAGGGTAATAGCTACGTATGTTGAAAAAATGAAGATATTAGACTATTTTATGATTGCAAATGGTAAAGAATGTGATTAAAGGCTCTTTTCCTATTTCAAAAGTTTTAGTTTTCGAGGGTAATAGCTACGTATGTTGAAAAAATGAAGATATTAGACTATTTTATGATTGCACATGGTAAAGAATGTGATTAAAGGCTCTTTTCCTATGTCAAAAGTTTTAGTTTTCGAGGGTAATAGCTACGTATGTTGAAAAAATGAAGATATTAGACTATTTTATGATTGCAAATGGTAAAGAAAGTGCTTAAAGGCTCTTTTCCTATTTCAAAAGTTTTAGTTTTCGAGGGTAATAGCTACGTATGTTGAAAAAATGAAGATATTAGACTATTTTATGATTGCACATGGTAAAGAAAGTGCTTAAAGGCTCTTTTCCTATTTAAAAAGTTTTAGTTTTCGAGGGTAATAGCTACGTATGTTGAAAAAATGAAGATATTAGACTATTTTATGATTGCAAATGGTAAAGAATGTGATTAAAGGCTCTTTTCTTATGTCAAAAGTTTTAGTTTTCGAGGGTAATAGCTACGTATGTTGAAAAAATGAAGATATTAGACTATTTTATGATTGCAAATGGTAAAGAATGTGATTAAAGGCTCTTTTCCTATGTCAAAAGTTTTAGTTTTCGAGGGTAATAGCTACGTATGTTGAAAAAAATGAAGATATTAGACTATTTTATGATTGTAAATGGTAAAGAATGTGATTAAAGGCTCATTTCCTATGTCAAAAGTTTTAGTTTTCGAGGGTAATAGCTACGTATGTTGAAAAAATGAAGATATTAGACTATTTTATGATTGCAAATGGTAAAGAATGTGATTAAAGGCTCTTTTCTTATGTCAAAAGTTTTAGTTTTCGAGGGTAATAGCTACGTATGTTGGAAAAATGAAGATATTAGACTATTTTATGATTGCACATGGTAAAGAAAGTGCTTAAAGGCTCTTTTCCTATGGCAAAAGTTTTCGTTTTCGAGGGTAATAGCTATGTATGTTGGAAAAATGAAGATATTAGACTATTTTATGATTGCACATGACTGTGCAATATTAGACTATTTTATGATTGCAAATGGTAAAGAATGTGATTATGGGCTCTTTTCCTATTTCAAAAGTTTTCGTTTTCGAGGGTAATAGCTACATATGTTGGAAAAATGGAGATATTAGACTATTTTATGATTGCAAATGGTAAAGAATGTAATTAAAGGCTCTTTTCCTATTTCAAAAGTTTTCGTTTTCGAGGGTAATAGCTACGTATGTTGGAAAAATGAAAATATTAGACTATTTTATGATTGCACATGGTAAAGAAAGTGCTTAAAGGCTCTTTTCCTATTTCTAAAGTTTTAGTTTTCGAGGGTAATAGCTACGTATGTTGAAAAAATGAAGATATTAGACTATTTTATGATTGCAAATGGTAAAGAATGTGATTAAAGGCTCTTTTCCTATTTCAAAAGTTTTCGTTTTCGAGGGTAATAGCTACATATGTTGGAAAAATGAAGATATTAGACTATTTTATGATTGCACATGGTAAAGAATGTGATTAAAGGCTCTTTTCCTATGTCAAAAGTTTTAGTTTTCGAGGGTAATAGCTACGTATGTTGGAAAAATAAAGATATTAGACTATTTTATGATTGCACATGGTAAAGAAAGTGCTTAAAGGCTCTTTTCCTATTTCAAAAGTTTTAGTTTTCGAGGGTAATAGTTACGTATGTTGAAAAAATGAAGATATTAGACTATTTTATGATTGCAAATGGTAAAGAAAGTGATTAAAGGCTCTTTTCCTATGTCAAAAGTTTTAGTTTTCGAGGGTAATAGCTACGTATGTTGACAAAATGAAGATATTAGACTATTTTATGATTGCACATGGTAAAGAAAGTGCTTAAAGGCTCTTTTCCTAATTCAAAAGTTTTAGTTTTCGAGGGTAATAGCTACGTACGTTGAAAAAATGAAGATATTGGACTATTTTATGATTGCAAATGGTAAAGAATGTGATTAAAGGCTCTTTTCCTATTTCAAAAGTTTTCGTTTTCGAGGGTAATAGCTACGTATGTTGGAAAAATGAAGATATTAGACTATTTTATGATTGCAAATGGTAAAGAATGTGATTAAAGGCTCTTTTCCTATGTCAAAAGTCTTAGCTTTCGAGGGTAATAGCTACGTATGTTGAAAAAATGAAGATATTAGACTATTTTATGATTGCAAATTGTAAAGAATGTGATTAAAGGCTCTTTTCCTATGTCAAAATTTTAGTTTTCGAGGGTAATAGCTACGTATGTTGAAAAAATGAAGATATTAGACTATTTTATGATTGCAAATGGTAAAGAATGTGATTAAAGGCTCTTTTCCTATGTCAAAAGTTTTAGTTTTCGAGGGTAATAGCTACGTATGTTGAAAAAATGAAGATATTAGACTATTTTATGATTGTAAATGGTAAACAATGTGATTAAAGGCTCTTTTCCTATGTCAAAAGTTTTAGTTTTCGAGGGTAATAGCTACGTATGTTGAAAAAATGAAGATATTAGACTATTTTATGATTGCAAATGGTAAAGAATGTGATTAAAGGCTCTTTTCCTATGTCAAAAGTTTTAGTTTTCGAGGGTAATAGCTACGTATGTTGGAAAAATGAAGATATTAGACTATTTTATGATTGCAAATGGTAAAGAATGTGATTAAAGGCTCTTTTCCTATGTCAAAAGTTTTAGTTTTCGAGGGTAATAGCTACGTATGTTGAAAAAATGAAGATATTAGACTATTTTATGATTGCAAATGGTAAAGAATGTGATTAAAGGCTCTTTTCCTATTTCAAAAGTTTTCGTTTTTGAGGGTAATAGCTACGTATGTTGGAAAAATGAAGATATTAGACTATTTTATGATTGCACATGGTAAAGAATGTGATTAAAGGCTCTTTTCCTATGTCAAAAGTTTTAGTTTTCGAGGGTAATAGCTACGTATGTTGAAAAAATGAAGATATTAGACTATTTTATGACTGCAAATGGTAAAGAATGTGATTAAAGGCTCTTTTCCTATGTCAAAAGTTTTAGTTTTCGAGGGTAATAGCTACGTATGTTGAAAAAATGAAGATATTAGACTATTTTATGATTGTAAATGGTAAAGAATGTGATTAAAGGCTCTTTTCCTATGTCAAAAGTTTTAGTTTTCGAGGGTAATAGCTAAGTACGTTGAAAAAATGAAGATATTAGACTATTTTATGATTGCAAATTATAAAGAATGTGATTAAAGGCTCTTTTCCTATGTCACAAGTTTTAGTTTTCGAGGGTAATAGCTACGTATGTTGGAAAAATGAAGATATTAGACTATTTTATGATTGCAAATGGTAAAGAATGTGATTAAAGGCTCTTTTCCTATGTCAAAAGTTTTAGTTTTCGAGGGTAATAGCTACGTATGTTGGAAAAATGAAGATATTAGACTATTTTATGATTGCATATGGTAAAGAAAGTGCTTAAAGGCTCTTTTCCTATTTCAAAAGTTTTAGTTTTCCAGGGTAATAGCTACGTATGTTGAAAAAATGAAGATATTAGACTATTTTATGATTGCAAATGGTAAAGAATGTGATTAAAGGCTCTTTTCCTATGTCAAAAGTTTTAGTTTTCGAGGGTAATAGCTACGTATGTTGGAAAAATGAAGATATTAGACTATTTTATGATTGCACAAGGTAAAGAATGTGATTAAAGGCTCTTTTCCTATGTCTAAAGTTTTAGTTTTCGAGGGTAATAGCTACGTATGTTGAAAAAATGAAGATATTAGACTATTTTGTAATTGCACATGGTAAAAAATGTGCTTAAAGGCTCTTTTCCTATGTCAAAAGTTTTAGTTTTCGAGGGTAATAGCTACGTATGTTGAAAAAATAAAGATATTAGACTTTTTTATAATTGCAAATGGTAACGAATGTGATTAAAGGCTCTTTTCCTATGTCAAAAGTTTTAGTTTTCGAGGGTAATAGCTACGTATGTTG